>NC_090383.1:26114901-26191440 GCF_036365525.1 Heterodontus francisci
CCAAAAGGTCACGGAGCAAAGGCAAACAATATGTTAATGGTGTGTTGAAAGACAAAGCATTAGTACAGATTAGGTGTAAATACACTGAATATTGATCAGCAGCAAGTGCAAACCTGAAAAAAACAGTGGGTAAGCAAACTGAACAAACTAAGATGAAATGAAATAAATGCAAAAAAAATTGTGAAAAAGAATGTTAAAAAAAGGAAGAAAAAATAACTAAAAATGAAAGTAGAATGGGGGGCCGTCATGCTCTGAAATTATTGAACTGAATGTTCAGTCCGGCAGGCCGTAGTGTGCCTAATAGGTAGATGAGATGCTGTTCCTCGAGCTTGCGTTGATGTTCACTCGAACACTGCAGCAATCCCAGGACAGAGATGTGAGCAGGGGGGAGTGTTGAAATGGCAAGCAACCGGAAGCTCAGGGTCCTGCTTGCGGACTGACAACCAAGCTGTTGCTTGCAGGAGTACTTGTCTCAATAAAAAAAGAAATTGTAGTATTGTGCCAGAGGAACCACTACTTGCAGCCTTGATATTATGGCTGAGAAAACAGGCATGACCCTTTAACCTTCACGAGATACATAAACAGCTTACCACCTATGCTGGTACATATATTAACAATAACTTCATCTGTCATTGATTAAAATGGAAACCCTACTCAAAGTAGGGCCACAAAAAATTAATAAAAACTCCAAATGCTCCTCTCCACGGAAATCTTTAGTAAAAGGCGAAAGATTTATACGATCTGAAGAGAAACCAGAGTGTACTGTTTTTGTTTTTAAGCGCCTCGTACCCAAGCAACGGCATATCTCTTTAACATTGTACTGAGTGCTCGAACTAGCACCCAAAGAAAATATACTACAATAGATCAATATAGCACGAGCAAAAATAACTGCAACATTCAATCTCTGTAAAAACCACAGTTAAATCTGAAATTTTGTTGTTTTTCTGCAAAGTGCTATGTAGAATACTATGGATATGTAAATGAGCTCCGAGTTTTATGTGGGCTGGTTTATAGTGATGTTTTCAATCCTTACTTCTTTACAAGTTTACGTTACATGTTTATCCTCTTGCTACGTTTGCACATTCAGGTGAAAAAAAGCAGTTCATATCGGGAGTCGTTAACACAATGAAAGCAGATAGAGGTCAGAGCCGTGTGCAGAAAGGAGAAAAATCGGGAATCACTTTCAAATCCATTTCATTGCGTTCAAACATTTATGCTGACATTTTGCAGTGCCTGATATATGTAATCATAATTTTAACTGCTGATCTATACAGTGATCTTGAATTTCCTTCGTAACCGGGGCGCTAATTACTTCCTAAAAGATTACGGAAATTTGCGTAGATGAGTTACGGTGATAAATATATTTCGCCCAAATGCCCTCAAAACAGCCGTCAATTAATCCACCGCTGATCTCATCTCCACTCATAAAAGTAGCCCCACGCTCAAATTACAGAGCGTTGTGTACGAGCTTCTCGTAATCGTACTTGCCTCGAGGCACTCTTAAAATTACGAACAGATTTTCAGGTGCAGCAGGAAACAGTCATTTCCTGGTGTTTTACTCTGAATTTTTGCAGCGCTTTTTAAAACTTTTATCATCACTCAGACCTGCATTGTATTTTTTGTTTCTTTTAATATATTTTATAGTCACATTAAAAATTAAAAAGCTTTCCCAATTGCAGGTTCTTAAACATCCGTGCCTAATGTACATGAATGGCTGTTCGATCAGTTGAAACTTTAATATTAATTACTTAAGGAATATATGATAGTGTGAGTTCAGTGTTTCCTTGGGCCCTGGTTGTTTACGCTTTTATTTACTGAACTTGGTAGGAGATTACCCAAAGCAAAAAGTGAGGGCGGCATTTACTTTTGTAGCAGTGACAGAAACAAAAATATTAAATTACTAAAGTAGTAGATATTTATGACAGTCTCAATTTGTATGTGCTTGTAGAACCTCTTAAAAAAACTGGCTTTAAATTTTAAATCGGTGTCATATTTTGTTTTATTTAATAGAAAAAAAACCCAAAACAATAACAAAAAAAAGGTTGTGTGTTAGGTGAACTCATCAAGTGAGAATCAGGCCATATACAATAAATTGAGAGGGGAAGTGAAGAGGGAAATAAGACTGGCAAAGAGAGAATATGAAAATAGAATGACAGTCAACATAAAAGGGAACCCAAAGAACTTCTATGGGCATATAAATAGTAAGAGTAGTAAGAGGAGGAGTGGGACCTATTATGGACAGAGAGGATAATATATGCATAAGAGGCACAGGGCAAGGCTAATATACTTAACGAGTACTTTGTATCAGTGTTCACTAAAGAAATGGAGGCTGACAAAACATATTAGTTTAGTTTAGTTTAGAGATACAGCACTGAAACAGGCCCTTCGGCCCACCGAGTCTGTGCCGACCATGAACCACCCATTTATACTAATCCTACACTAATTCCATATTCCTACCACATCCCCACCTGTCCCCTATATTTCCCTACCATATGTAGAAGCAGAGAGAGTAGAGGCAATGGATAGGATAAAAATTGAGGGGGGGGGGGGCGGGGTACTAAAATGTCTGACTATGCTTAGGGTTGATAAGTCACCTGGTCCGGATGACTTGCATCCCAGGTTGCTAAAGGAACGGGGGTGGAGATTGCAGAAGGGCTTGCCATAAATTTCCAATCTCCCCTGGATTTGGGGGAGCTACCAGAGGATTGGAGAGTTGCAAATGTGACACCCTTATTCAAGAAAGAGTGTAAGGACAGTCCTAGCAACTACAGGCTAGTTAGTTTAACATCAGTGGTAGGTAAGGTTTTGAAAACAATAATCAGGGAAACTATCAACAGACACTTAGAGAGGTTCGAATTAATTAAGGATAGCCAGCATGGATTTGTATCATGAAAATGCTTGACAAATCTAATTGAATTCTTTGATGAAGTAACGATGAAGGTAATGCAGTGGATGTTGTTTATATGGATTTTAAGAAAGCATTTGACAAAGTGCCACATGAAAGGCTAGTTAGCAAAATTAAAACTCATGGAACAGGATGGTTAGTGTCCAATTGGATTTTAAAAATTGGCTTAAGGACAGAAAACTGCGAGTCGTAGTAAATGGTTGCTTTTCTGACTGGAAGATGGTAGACAGCGGCATTCTCCAAGGGTCAGTGCTGGGACCACTACCTTTTTGCTATATATATATATATAAATGACTTGGATCGTGGAATACAGAATAGAATCTCAAAATTTGCTGATGATACCAAACTTGGAGGTGAGGCAAACAGTGAGAATGACATGAACCGCCTGCAAAAGGACTTAGATAGGCTAGTAGAATGGGCGGAGAGGTGGCAGATGGAATTTAATACTGACAAGTGTGAGGTGATGCATTTTGGCAGAAGGAATAGGGAGACGCAATATATACTTAATAGCACAGTTCTAAAGAGTGTGCAGAAACAGAGGGACCTGGAGGTGCATGTGCATCGATCTTTGAAGAAGGTAGGCATATTGAGAGAGTGGTTAATAAAGCATATGGGATCTTGGGCTTTATAAAGGCATATCAGCAGCTTCCGTCACAACGGGACCGGGTGGTGACGATTCACCTCTACAACCCCCATGTTCCGGTGGTGGATGTACTCACCTTTCTCGCCAGGTACGTCGAGGTGGCCGGCAGCAGCACTGATGTCAAGGACCCCTTTGGCATCTGGACCAGCAAGCGGCAGGTCAAGGTGACCTTGAAGGTAGATCCCAGTGGAGCCATCATCCACCCTCCCTCCAGCTTCGCTATCGGGGGAAGTCGAGGCTTCTTGGTCTACGTTGGGCAGCCCAGAGTTTGCCGCACCTGTGGCAAATCTGGTCACATGGCAGCCAACTGCAGCATGGTTGTTTGCAAGAACTGCAAGGAGGAAGGCCATCAGACCAAGGACTGTAAGCAGACTAAGTGTTGCAACTTGTGCGGTGCGGCAGGCCATCTCTACAAGACTTGTCCAAAACGTTGCCTCAGCTATGCTCAGGTGGCAAGGTCCAAGGAAAGGCCGGGAGAAGGTTCGACGAAGGCGTCCGCTGTTCGAAAGGGGACCAGGAACCTTCTCCGCAGTGAGGAACTTCAACCTGAGAAGGAAGGGGAGGCGGCTGAAACCAACGACCCAGCACCTACCCAGCGCCCGGAAACTCCTCCTCCACAGACAGAATCAATGGAGGAGGAGGCAGCAGATGGACAAACAGGTCAGTGGCAAGTGGTCCAGAGGAAAACCACAAAGAAAAAACATCCCAAAGCCACCACCCAAACCAGTGGCAAGAGGAGGCTCTCTTCTGAATCAGACTGCAACAACTCCTCTTCACTGGACGGGGAAATGCTGGAACGACAGCCCCTTCAAAAGAGGCGGCAGAACTCCGAGATGGATGATAAAGCATCCCAGCCCCCGGGCACTGGAAGCTGTGATGGGCCCAGCGTGCCCCAACCCCAATGCCCCACACGTAACGAAGTGGCCAACGCATCTCAGCTCTGCGACACCGGGAGCAAAGACACGTCTGGCGCACCTGAGCTCCGGGAGACCGGGAGCTGTGATGTTTTCGAGGAGGAACAGATGGAAGCAGCTGAGGACAACCCAATCCTCTCTGCCTACAAGACCCCCCCGATGTCACCCGAGCGGCACAAACCCTGCATGAAAAATCAGGAGGGGTTTCTGAGCCCAACCAACGTGAAACTGCTTGCGCATACGATGGGTATGCAGGAACATCCCGAAGGGGAAGGACTGGGACTAGCGAGGACAAATGGTATGGGAAGCAACAACTAATTTTTAGTAAAAAATGGGTGTAAGAATTGCTTCCATTAATGTGCGTAGCATTAAATCTACTACGCGATGTGTTTCAACCTTGGATTACCTTGCCAAGGTCAAAGCTGACCTACTGTTTCTGCAGGAGTGTGGAATACCACACCTCAGCACCTACAGGCAGTGGTCGCGATGGTGGTCCCATGGGCCATCGATCTGGTCGGGGGGTAATGACTGCCGTTCCTCCGGCCTGGGTATTCTGCTGCGGGGAGGTAACTTCACCATCTCCGAAGTTAAGGAGGTGGTGGGCGGCCGCCTCCTCGTAGCAGACGTGATGTACAACAACGCTCCGCTCCGGTTGATCAACGTGTACGCCCCGGTACAACGCAGCGAGCGGCTGACCGTCTTCCAGCAGCTCCCATTGCTGCTGGCGACGTCCAGGCCGGTCATCCTAGGCGGTGACTTCAACTGCATCATCGATGCGGCTGGACGATCCGGCAGTGACGACAGCAAACTGGACGCTACGTCCAGATTCCTAGTAGAAACAATTAAGGATGCCAAACTGCACGACGTCTTCAGCAAACCTGCAGACGGAGCGCAGCGCAGATACACATGGTCAAGATCGGACGGGTCTGCCCGTTCCAGGATTGACTTCCTGTTTGTGTCCCGTGCTGTCACGGTCGGATCCACCGACGTCAAGCCGGTGTTCTTCTCCGACCACTGCCTCTTACTGGCCGACTGTCACTTACAGGACGACCAGCGGGTTGGCAGAGGGACGTGGAAGCTCAATGCGACACTGCTGACCCCAGAGAACGTTGAGGAACTCAAAAGGGATTACAAAGGTTGGAGGACCGTGAAACCCCTCTTTGAGTCTCCAGTTCACTGGTGGGAAGCGATAAAGGAGAACATCAAGAGGTTCTTCATCCACAAAGGTGTTCAGAAGGCGAGAGAGAGACAGAGGGAACTGTCCCGACTCCAGAATATTATGCAAAATCTACTCCGGTTGCAGTCAATGGGGGTCGAGGTCAAGGAGGACCTCCAAGAGGTGAAGAGCCAGCAGGCCTCGCTCTTTGCCAAGGAGGCCTCCAAGATCATCTTCCGGTCCAGAGTCCGCTCCATCGAACAGGATGAGACGTGCTCGCGTTACTTCTTCCAAAAGGTACACAGAGAGAGCTCTGTTATCAGCAGCCTGAAGGAAGAAGATGGCTCGGTAACGTCTTCGCAGTCCGACATACTAAGGATCAGCAAATCCTTTTATGCTGGGCTGTATGACGCGAAGCCCACAGACAGCAGAGCCTCCCAGTCCTTCCTGTCATCTATCACAGAGGTCCTAGATGACAGCAGGAGGGAGAGACTGGACAAGCCGCTAATTCTGGACGAGCTGACACAGGCCGTCGAGTCTTTCGAGACGAGTAAAACCCCCGGGAGCGACGGCTTACCGGTCGAGTTGTACTCGGCCCTGTGGGACTGGGTCGGCCCGGACCTGCTGGAAGTATACGAGAGTATGCTCCTGGCCGGCAGCATGTCAGAGACCATGAGAAAAGGCATCATCACCCTCATTTACAAGCAGAAGGGGGAGAGGGCAGAAATCAGAAATTGGCGGCCCATCTCACTGCTTAATGTTGATTACAAGATTCTGTCCAAAGTCATAGCCAGTCGAGTCAAGTCTGCTCTGGAGTTGGTGATTCACCCCGATCAGACCTGTACTGTACCCGGCAGGAAGATCTCTGATAGTCTCGCACTACTCAGGGATACGATCGCCTACGTACGGGACAGGAGGGTGGACACCTGCCTCATCAGTCTGGACCAGGAGAAGGCTTTTGACAGGATATCGCACACCTACATGATGGACGTGCTTTCCAAAATGGGGTTTGGGGAGGGAATCTGCAATTGGATCCAACTGCTCTACACAAACATCAGTAGCGCAGTGTCAATCAACGGGTGGGAATCTGAAAGTTTCCCGATCAAATCTGGAGTCAGACAGGGCCGTCCTCTGTCCCCGGTCTTGTTTGTTTGCTGTATTGAACCCTTTGCTGAGTCTATTAGGAAGGATGCGAGCATAAGAGGGGTGACAATCCCAGGCAGCGGAGGCACTCAGGTCAAAACCTCCCTGTACATGGATGACGTCGCCGTCTTCTGCTCGGATCCGCTGTCCGTGCGCAGACTGATGAGCATCTGCGACCAGTTCGAACTGGCCTCGGGAGCCAAAGTTAACCACGACAAGAGCGAGGCCATGTTCTTTGGGAACTGGGCTGACCGATCCTTTGTCCCCTTCACCGTCAGGTCAGATTACCTGAAGGTGCTGGGGATATGGTTCGGAAGTGCCGGGGCGTGCACCAAAACATGGGAGGAGCGAGTAGCCAAGGTACGACAAAAGTTGGGCATGTGGGGGCAGCGATCTCTCTCCATTGTGGGTAAGAACCTGGTCATCAGGTGCGAGGCGCTCACGTTGTTGCTCTACGTGGCGCAGGTCTGGCCCATACCCCACTCCTGCGCCGTGGCAGTCACCCGAGCCATTTTCCGCTTCGTCTGGGGATCTAAAATGGACCGGGTCCGGAGGGACACGATGTTCAAATCTCTGGACATGGGCGGGAAAAATGTACCCAACGTGGCCCTCATCCTGATGACCACCTTCGTGTGCGGCTGCATCAAGCTATGTGTAGATCCCCAGTACGCAAACTCCAAGTGTCACTACGTGCTGAGGTTCTATCTGTCCCGGGTGTTGCGAAGGATGGGCCTGGTCACATTGCCGCGGAACGCACCATGCAGTTGGGCGGCGCCGTACCACCTATCCTTCGTGGAGCAGTTTCTGCGGAAAAACACCTTTGACCACCGATCCATCAGGCAGTGGTCTGCACGGAATGTCCTCAAGGCCCTACGGGAAAAGGAGATGGTGGATCCTGTCGGATGGTTCCCCGAGCAGATCACCAAAGTCATTTGGTGGAATGCCTCATCACCAGAACTTTCAAACAAGCACCAAGACGTAGCTTGGCTGGTGGTGAGAAGGGCCCTCCCCGTCAGATCCTTCATGCACACCCGAAGTCTCGCCCCCTCCGCACAGTGCCCCCGCGTTGGCTGTGGTGGGGAAGAGACGGTCGCCCACCTCCTCCTGGAATGTGCCTTTGCAAAGCAGGTGTGGAAAGAGATGCAGTGGTTTTTGTCGAGGTTCATCCCAAGCAGCTCTGTAACACAGGAGTCTGTGCTCTACGGGCTGTTCCCAGGGACGCACACCGAGACAAACATCAACTGCTGCTGGAGGACTATCAATTCGGTGAAAGACGCCCTTTGGTCTGCCCGAAACTTGCTGGTCTTCCAGCGCAAAGAGTTGTCCACCACCGAATGTTGCAGACTGGCACATTCCAAGGTCCAGGACTACGTGCTGAGGGACGCACTAAAGCTTGGGGCAGCCGCAGCAAAGGCTCAATGGGGAAAGACCACAGTGTAAGGTTCCCCCACCAAGCTGGACTGAGGGGCTGGAACCATGGGAAGCCCCTCGAACTGTATCGTTAATATTCTCAATTGCTGTAAATGTAAAACTGTAATTGACATGACAATTGTGAAACGGAAGGGTTGGGAAGAAACTCATGACATTATTGAAAGAAACTGATCTCTTTTGCAATGTTTGTATTTTTTGGTGCTGTTTGGAAACTGTTTGGCAATGTAATTTTTACAGATTTTTACGAATAAAGTATATTTTGGAAATAAAAAAAAAAAAATATCAGCAGCCTGAAGGAAGAAGATGGCTCGGTAACGTCTTCGCAGTCCGACATACTAAGGATCAGCAAAATCCTTTGTTGCTGGGCTGTATGATGCGAAGCCCACAGACAGCAGAGCCTCCCAGTCCTTCCTGTCATCTATCACAGAGGTCTTAGATGACAGCAGGAGGGAGAGACTGGACAAGCCGCTAACTCTGGACGAGCTGACAAAGGCCGTCGAGTCCTTCGAGACGAGTAAAACTCCCAGAAGCGACGGCTTACCGGTCGAGGTGTACTCAGCCCTGTGGGACTGGGTCGGCCCGGACCTGCTGGAAGTATACAAGAGTATGCTCCTGGCCGGCAGCATGTCAGAATCCATGAGGAAAGGCATCATCACCCTCATTTACAAGCGGAAGGGGGAGAGGGCAGAAATCAGAAATTGGCGGTGCATCTCACTGCTTAATGTTGACTACAAGATTCTGTCCAAAGTCATAGCCAGTCGAGTCAAGTCTGCTCTGGACTTGGTCATCCACCCCGATCAGACCTGTACTGTACCCGGCAGGAAGATCTCTGATAGTCTCGCGCTACTCAGGGATACGATCGCCTATGTGCGGGACAGGAGGGTGGACAACTACCTCATCAGCCTGGACCAGGAGAAGGCTTTTGACAGGATATCGTACACCTACATGATGGACGTGCTTTCCAAAATGGGGTTTGGGGAGGGAATCTGCAATTGGATCAAACTGCTCTACAAAAACATCAGTAGCGCAGTCTCAATCAATGGGTGGGAATCGGAAAGTTTCCTGATCCAATCTGGAGTCAGACAGGGCTGTCCTCTCTCCCTGGTCTTGTTTGTTTGCTGTATTGAACCCTTTGCTGAGTCTATTAGGAAGGATGCGAGCATAAGAGGGGTGACAATCCCAGGCAGCGGAGGCACTGAGGTGAAAACCTCCCTGTACATGGATGACGTCGCCGTCTTCTGCTCGGATCCGCTGTCCGTGCACAGACTGATGAGCATCAGCGACTAGTTCGAACTGGCCTCGGGAGCCAAAGTTAACCACGGCAAGAGTGAGGCCATGTTCTTTGGGAACTGGGCTGACCGATCCTTTGTCCCCTTCACCGTCAGGTCAGGCTACCTGAAGGTGCTGAAGGGGATATGGTTCGGAAGGGCCGGGACGTGCACCAAAACATGGGAGGAGCGAGTAGCCAAGGTATGACAAAAGTTGAGCATGTGGGGGCAGCGATCTCTCTCCATTGTGGGTAAGAACCTGGTGATCAGGTACGAGGCGCTCATGTTGTTGCTGTACGTGGCGCAGGTCTGGCCCATACCCCACTCCTGCGCTGTGGCGGTCACTCGAGCCATTTTCCGCTTCATCTGGGGATCCAGAATGGACCGAGTCCGGAGGGACACGATGTTCAAATCTCTGGACAAGGGCGGGAAAAATGTACCCAACGTGGCCCTCATCCTGATGACCTCCAGTACGCAAGCTGTGTGTAGACCTCCAGTACGCAAACTCCAAGTGTCACTACGTGCTGAGGTTCTATCTGTCCCCGGTGTTGCGAAGGATGGGCCTGGTCACATTGCCGCGGAACGCTCCATGCAGTTGGACCGTGCCGTACCACCTATCCTTCGTGGAGCAGTTTCTGCGGAAAAACACCTTTGACCACCGCTCCATCAGGCAGTAGTCTGCACGGAATGTCCTCAAGGCCCTACGGGAAAAGGAGAAGGGGGATCCTGTCGGATGGTTCCCCGAGCAGACCGCCAAAGTCATTTGGTGGAATGCCATATCACCAGAGCTTTCAAACAAGCACCAAGATGTAGCTTGGCTGGTGGTGAGAAGGGCCCTCCCCGTCATATTCTTCCTGCACGCCCGAAGTCTCGCCCCCTCCGTGCAATGCCCCCGCGGTGGCTATGGTGGGGAAGAGACGGTTGCCCACCTCCTCCTGGAATGTGTCTTTGCAAAGCAGGTGTGGAAAGAGATGCAGTGGTTTTTGTCGAGGTTCATCCCAAGCAGCTCTGTAACACAGGAGTCTGTGCTCTACGGGCTGTTCCCAGGGACGCACACCGAGACAAACATCAACTGCTGCTGGAGGACTATCAATTCGGTGAAAGACGCCCTTTGGTCTGCCTGAAATTTTGCTGGTCTTCCAGTGCAAGGAGTTTTCCACCGCCGAATGTTGCAGACTGGCACATTCCAAGGTCCAGGACTATGTGCTGAGGGACGCACTAAAGTTTGGTGCAGCTGCAGCAAAGGCTCAATGGGGAAAGACCACAGTGTAAGGTCCCCCCACCCAACTGAACTGAGGGGCTGGATCCATGGGAAACCCCTCGAACTGTATCAGGAAAATTTTGTTTTGCTGTAAAATGTAAAATGTTAATGGCATGACAAATGAAATGGAAGGGTTGTGAGGCAACTCAGGATTGTATAGAAGGAAACTGATCATCTTTGCACTGTTTATATTTTTTGACTTGATGCTATTTTAAACTGTTTGGGAATGTAATTTTTCCAGATTTTTATGAATAAAGTATATTTTGGAAATAAAAAAATATAGAGGCATTGAGTCACAGGAGTCTGTGCTCTACGGGCTGTTCCCAGGGATGCACACCGAGACAAACATCAACTGCTGCTGGAGGACTATCAATTCGGTGAAAGATGCCCTTTGGTCTGCCTGAAACTTGCTGGTCTTCCAGTGCAAAGAGTTGTCCACGACCGAATGTTGCAGACTGGCACATTCCAAGATCCAGGACTACGTGCTGAGGGACGCACTAAAGCTTGGGGCAGCCGCAGCAAAGGCTCAATGGGGAAAGACCACAGTGTAAGGTCCCCCCACCAAGCTGAACTGAGGGGCTGGATCCATGGGAAACTCCTCGAACTGTATTGGAAAAATTTTCATTTGCTGTAAAATGTAAAAATGTTTATGGCATGACAAATGAAATGGAAGGGTTGTGAGGCAACTCATGCTTGTATTGAAGGAAACTGATCACCTTTGCACTGTTTGTATTTTTTGACTTGATACTGTTTTAAACTGTTTGGGAATGTATTTTTTACAGATTTTTATGAATAAAGTATATTTTGGAAATTAAAAAAAAGAGACATTGAGTCACTATGTGTCACTACATGCTGAGGTTATATCTGTGCCCTGTGTTGCGAAGGATGGGTCTGGCCACATTGCTGTGGAATGCTCCATTCAGTTGGATTGTGCCATACCACTGTGCCTCATGGAGAAATTTGTGCAGAAAAATACCTTTGACCAGAAGTCCATCAGGCCGTGGTCCGCACCTAATGTTCTCAAGGCCCTGTGGGAAAAAGTGATGGTGGGATCTTCGATATTTCGATGTGACCTTCAAGAATGTGGCAGGATGCATCAAGTTCCTGAAGAAGTTCAAGGAGAGGGAAACCAGGCGCCGCTGTTGATCCTCATGGCAGAGCTGCATTCATGTTGCCATCGCAACAGAACTGGCTGGTGACAATCCATCTCGACAACCCCCATGTTCCTGTCTTGGATGTGCTCACTTTCCTCGCCAGGTGCCAAGAGCAGCACCGAGGTCAAGGACCTGTTTGGGATTTGGACCAGCAAGTGACAGGTCAAGGTCACCTTGAAGGTCGACGGCATCCATCCTGCCTCCAGCTTTGCTATCGCGGGAAGTCGAGGCTTCTTGGTCTACGCGGGGCAGCCCAGAGGTTGTCGGTCCAGTGGTCCCCAACTGCAGCACAGTCGTCTACAAGAACTGCAAACAGGAAGGCCATCACACAAAGGACTGTAAGCAGGGGCTTACGTGATAGATGACAGGAAGGACTGGGAGGCCGTGCTGTTCGTCGGCTTCACGTACAGCCCGGCATAAAAGGATTTGCTAATTCTTAGTATGTCAGACTGCGATGACGTTACCGAGTTGTCCTCTTCCTTCAGGCTGCTGATCACAGAGCTCTGTGTGTGTACCTTTTGCAAGAAGTGCCGCGAGCGCGTCTCATCCTGCGCGACGGAGCGGACTCTGGACTGGAAGATGATCCTGGAGGATTTCGTGGCAAAGAGTGAGGCCTGCTGGCTCTTCACCTCTTGGAGATCCTCCTTGACCTCGACCCCCATCGACTGCAGCTGGAGCAGATTCTGCATTCTTTTCTGGAGTCGGGACATTTCCCTCTGTCGGCCTCCCAGTCCTTCCTGTCATCTATCATGGAGGTCTTAGATGACAGCATGCGGAAGAGTCTGGACAAACTGCTAACTCTGGATGAGCCGACAAAGGCCGTCAGGTCCTTCGAGACGAGTAAGACTCCCGGAAGCGACGGCTTACCGGGTGAGTTGTATTCGGCTCTGTGGGACTGGCTCGGCCCAGACCTGCTAGAAGTGTACGAGAGTATGCTTCTGGCCGGCAGCATGTCAGAATCCATGAGGAAAGGCAACATCACCCTCATCTACAAGCGGAAGGGGGGGAGGGAGGAAATCAGAAATTGGTGGCCCATGTCACTGCTTTAGGGCGGCACAGTGGCGCAGTGGTTAGCACCGCAGCCTCACAGCTCCAGGGACCCGGGTTCGATTCTGGGTACTGCCTGTGTGGAGTTTGCAAGTTCTCCCTGTGTCTGCGTGGGTTTTCTCCGGGTGATCCGGTTTCCTCCCACAAGCCAAAAGACTTGCAGGTTGATAGGTAAATTGGCCATTATAAATTGTCATTAGTATAGGTAGGTGGCAGGGAAATATAGGAACAGGTGGGGATGTTTGGTAGGAATATGAATATGGGATTAGTGTAGGATTAGTATAAATGGGTGGTTGATGTTCGGCACAGACTCGGTGGGCCGAAGGGCCTGTTTCAGTGCTGTATCTCTAATCTAATCTAATCTTAATGTAGACGACAAGATTCCATTCCCAGTCATCGCCAGTCGGGTCAAGTCTGCTCTGGAGTTGGTGATTCACCCTGGCCAGACCTATACTGTACCCGGCAGGAAGATCTCTGATAGTCTCACGCTACTCAGGGATATGATCGCCTTTGTACGAGACAGGGGGCTGGACACCTACCTCATCAGCTTGAACCAGGAGAAGGCTTTTGACTGGATATTGCACACTTACATGATGGACATGCTCTCCAAAATGGGGTTTGGGGAAGGAACGCGCAATTGGATCAAACGGCTCTACACTAACATCAGTAGTGCAGTCTCAATCAATGGGTGGGAATCAGACAGTTTTCAGATCGAATCTGGAGTCAGACAGGGCTGACCTCTCTCCCTGTCTTGTTTGTTTACTGTATCGAACCTTTTGCTGAGTCCATTAGGAAGGATACGGGCATAAGAGGGGTGACACTCCCAGGCAGCGGAGGCACTCAGGTCAAAGCCTCCCTGTACATGGACGACGTTGCCGTCATCTGCTGGGATTTGCAGTCTGTTCGCAGACTGATGAGCATCTGCGACCAGTTCGAACTCGCCTCGGGAGCCAAAGTAAATCATGGCAAGAGCGAAGCCATGTTCTTTGGGAACTTGGTCGACTGATCCTTTGACCCCTTCGCCCTCAGGTCAGACTACCTGAAGGTGCTGGGGATATGGTTCGGAAGGGCCGGGGCATGCGCCAAAACCTGGAAAGAGCGAGCAACCATGGTAAACTATAAAGAGAGCATGTGGGAGCAGCGTTCTCTCTCCATTGTGGGTAAGAACCTGGTCACCAGGTGCGAGGCGCTCACGTTGTTGCTGTATGTGGTACAGATCTGGCCCATACTCCACTCCTGCGCCGTGGCAGTCATCCGAGCCATTTTCCACATTATCTGGAGATCCAAAATGGACTAGGTCCGGAGGGACACGATGTTCAAACCTCTGGAAAGAAGCGGAAAAAACGTACCCAACGTCGCCCTCATCCTGATGACCACCTTTGTGTGCGGCTGCATCAAGCTGTGCGTTGAGCCCCATTACGCAAACACCAAGTGTCATCACGTGCTGAGGTTCTATCTGTCTCCGGTGTTGCGAAGGATGGGTCTGGCCACATTGCCGCGGAATGCTCCATCCAGTTGGACCATGCCGTGCCACCTATCCTTCGTGAAAAAGTTTGACCACCAATTCATCAGGCAGTGGTCTGCACGGAATGTCTTCAAGACCCTATGGGAAAAGGAAATGGTGGATACTGTCGGATGGTTCCCCAAGCAGACTGCCAAACTCATTTGGCAGAATGCCTCATCACCAGAACTTTCAAACAAGCACAAAGACGTAGCTTGGCTGGTGGTGAGAAGGGCCCTCCCCGTCAGATCCTTCCTGCATGCTTGGAATCTCACCGCTTCCGCACGCTGCCCTCAACGTGGGTGTGGTGGGGAAGAGACAGTTGCCCACCTCCTCCTGGAGTGTGTCTTTCCAAAGCAGGCGTGGAAAGAGATGCAGTGTTTTTTGTCGGGTTTCATCCCGAGCAGCTCTGTAACACAGGAGTCTGTGCTCTACGGTCTGTTCCCAGGGGCACAGACCGAGATAAACATCAACTGCTGCTGGAGGACCATCAATTCGGTGAAAAACGCTCTTTGGTCTGCCCAAAACATGCTGGTCTTCCAGTGCAAAGAGTTGTCCAAGACAGAGTGTTGCAGACTGACACATTCCAAGGTCCAGGACTACGTGCTGAGGGATGCACTAAAGCTTGGGGCAGCTGCGCAAAGGCTCAATGGGGAAAGGCCACTGTGTAAGGTCCTCCCGCCATTGTGAACCGAGGGGCTGGAACCCATGGAAAACCCCTCGGGCTGCATGCACCAAAATATGGTTTTGCTGTAAATGTACATTGCATGTAACATGGAAGGGTTGTGAGGCAACTCACTTCTGTATTGAAGAAAACTGATTTCCTTTGCACTTTTTGGAATATCAACTTGGAGCTGCTTTGAACTATTTTGTAATGTATTTTTTACAAATTTTTACGAATAAAGTATATTTTGGGGGAAAAAAAGGCCTTTTACTAAAGATTTCCGTGGAGAGAAGCACTCGGAGTTTTGATCAATTTTTTGAGGCCCTGCTTTTTGTGGGGCGTTTGCTTAAACAGAGAACATTTGTTATTGTATTATGGTTAGGTTTGTGTTCCTTTGATGTATTTTGAGGTTCCAAGCATGAGGCAGCAGAGAGATCTTGATCATGTCCATCATTTTCCCAGGGCCAGTTTTGGGTTTTCAGCACTGGCTTTGGCCTTTCTCCCTTTGGGATTGGAGATCTACAGTGGTCGTTATTTTCCTGTCGGTTGGAGTTTAGTATCTATCCCAGGAAAGCTTCAAGCAAAATTGGCTGCAACCAACACCAGAGCTCCAGGCCAGGGAGTGCATAACACCGTTAGGGTGGTGGTGAAAGTTATTGAAGGAGGTGCACCCATCGACCGTGCCTTCTTCATTAAGAAAATGCTGATTGAATGCTGTGGATTCCAAGCTGCAGACATCTTCTGCCTGGAGGACTTCCCCAGCAGTGGCTATTTCGATGTGATGTTCAAGAACGTGGCAGGATGCATCAAATTCCTGAAAGTGTTCAAGGAGAGAGGAAACCAGGTGCTCCCGTCGCAACGGAACCGGGTAGTGACAATCCACCTCTACAACCCCCCCCTGTTCCTGTCATGGATATGCTGACTTTCCTCGCCAGATACATCGAGGTGGCCAGCAGCACTAAGGTCAAGGACCCGATTGGGATTTGGACCAGCAAGCGGCAAGTCAAGGTGACCTTGAAAGTGGACGTCAATGGAGCCATCATCCATCCTCCCTCCAGCTTTGCTATCAGGGGCAGTCGAGGCTTCTTGGTCTATGCAGGGCAGCCGAGAGTTTGTTGTACCTGTGGCATATCTGGTCATGTGGCGGCCAACTGCAGCACAGTCATCTGCAAGAACTGCAAGCAGGAAGGCCATCAGGCCAAGGATTATAAACAGATTAAATACTGCAACCTGTGCGGCGGGGCAGGCCACCTCTACAAGACCTGCCCCGAGCACTGCCTCAGTTACGCGCAGTGGGCAAGGTCCAAGGAAGGGCTGGAGGAAGGAACGGTGAACACGCCTCGTGCTGCGAAGGAGAGCAGCAACCCTTCCCCCAGCGAGGAAAATCCATCTAAGGAGAGGAAAGGGGAGCTCCACTTCTGCGCCCTATCGGTCACCTGAGCCATCTTCTGCTTTATCTGAAGAGCGAAAATGGACTATGTCCGCAGGGACACGATGTTCAAACCTCTGGATAAAGGTGGGAAAAACGTACCCTACGTCGCCCTGATCCTGATGGCCACCTTTGTGTGCGGCTGCATCAAGCTGTGCGTAGAACCCAGTATGCAAACACCAAGTGTCACTATGTGCTAAGATTCTATCTGTCGCCGGTGTTGTGAAGGATGGGTCTGGCCATATTGCCACAGAACGCTCCATGCCGTACCACCTATCCTTCATGGAAAGGTTGGTGCAGAAAAATACCTTTGACCACCAATTTATCAGGCAGTGATCTGCACGGAATGTCCTCAAGGCCCTACGGGAAAAGAAGATGGTGGATCCTGTCAGATGGTTCCCCGAGCAGACTGCCAAAGTCATTTGGTAGAATGCCTCATTGCCAGAACTTTCAAACAAGCACCAAGCTGTAGCTTGGCTTGTGGTGAGAAGGGCCCTCCCTATCAGATCATTCCTGCACGCCCGGAATCTCACTGCCTCTGCCCGGTGCCCTCGAGGTGACTGTGGTGGGGAAGAGACTGTTGCCCACCTCCTGCTGGAAATGTGCCTTTGTCAAGCAGGCGTGGGAAGAGATGCAGTGGTTTTTGACGTGGTTCATCCCGAGCAGCTCCGTAACACAGGAGTCTGTGCTCTATGGTCGGTTCCCAGGGACGCACACCGAGATAAACATCAACTTTACTGGAGGACCATCAACTCAGTGAAGGATGCACTTTGGTCTGCCCGAAACCTGCTGGTCTTCCAGAGCAAAGCGTGTCCACGACCGAGTGTTGCAGACAGGCACTTTCCAAGGTCCAGGACTACGTGCTGAGGGATATATTAAAGCTTTGGGCATCCGACGCAAAGGCTCAATGGGGAAAGGCCACTGTGTAAGGTCCTCCTGGCATAGTGAACTGAGGGGTTGGAACCCATGTAAAACCCCTCAGGATGTATGCATCAAATATGTTTTTGCTGTGTAATGCAAATGTACATTGCATATAAAATGGAATGGCAAGAGTTATGAGGCAACTCATGTTCTGTATCGAAGGAATCTGATTTCTCTTGTACTTTCCGAAATGTGAAGTTTGAACTGTTTCAAACCGTTTTTTTGATGTATTTTTTGCAAATTTTTATGAATGAAGTATAGTTTTGGAAAAAAAATCACAATGTTTTCCGATCAAATCTGGAATCAGATAGGGCTGTCCTCCCTCCTTTGTCTGTTTGCTGCATCGATCTTTTTGCCATTCCATCAGGAAGCATGCGGGCATAAAAAGAGTGACATTTCTAGTCAGTGGAGGCACTCAGGTCAAACCTCCCTGTATATGGATGACATTGTCGTCTTCTGGTCAGATCCACTGTCGGTTCGCAGGCTTATGAGCATCTGCAACCAGTTCGAACTGACCTCGGCAGCCAAAGTAAATCACGGCAAGAGTGAGGCCATGTTCTTTGGGAACTGGACTGATCGATCCTTTGTCCCCTTCACCGTTAGGTAAGACTAATTGAAGGTTCTGGGGTATATGGTTCGGAGGGGCTGGGCCATGTGCCAAAAATTGGAAAGAGCGAGTAGCCATGCTGAAATGGAAACTGGACACATGGGAGCAGCGCTCCCTCTCCATTGCAGGTATGAACCTGGCCATTGTTAATGGTTAATTAGTTGAAGAGCATGGTTCAAGGATTTGAAGTGAATATAAAGAGACCCTGCTGGACACGAGGGTTGTTCATGAACAGAAGGCAGAGATATTTTATTTCTTTATTTAGAGATACGACACTGAAACAGGCCCTTCGGCCCACTGAGTCTGTGCCGACCAACAACCACCCATTTATACCAATCCTACATTAACCCCATATTCTCTACTACATCCCCACCATTCTCCTACCACCTACCTACACTAGGAGCAATTTACAATGGCCAATTTACCTATCAACCTGCAAGTCTTTGGCTGTGGGAGGAAACTGGAGCACCCAGCAGAAACCCACGCAGACACAGGGAGAACTTGCAAACTCTTCACAGGCAGTACCCAGAACTGAACTCGGGTCGCTGGAGCTGTGAGGCTACGGTGCTAACCACTGCGCCACTCAATATGTAATACCATATTCTGTGAATAAACTGACCATCAAGAAAAGTATCTGCGTCTAGTTTCATTCTTCACTGTTTGGCTTGGATCCAGTTAACATAATAACAGAGGACGGTTGCCTAAAAGTGAAGATTGGAAACTAAGAATTTTTTTTCAGACGGAAGGTTGTAATCTGAATTGTATTTGAGAAGAATGGCTGAAACAAAGTGTAAAGTGTATGATTTCCAACCGATGTTCTCTGAATCTGAACCTTATGACCAATGGAAAAATGAAATGGATAAGTGGACACGGATTACGTCCTTACTGAAGAGAAAACAAGGTATAACCTTGGCTAGACCCCCTTCAGTTGGACACCGAGGAAAATTTGGAGCTTCTATTAAGCTTTATGGATACAATTTATAAGAAAGATGATCTACTAAATGCATATCAGGCATGGTCAGACTTTGATAAATTTAGAAAGATGGACGATCATTCCATAGAGGAATATATTATGAAAATTCACACACTATATAACAGACTGCAGAAATTCTATTTGGAAATTCCTTGTTCATTGCTCACTTTCTAATTATTGGATTGTGCTAAAGTGTTGCACATGGCTAGGCTCCTGGTCTTAACTGGAGTTAGATTCTTAGAAAGAGACATGCTTTTGGATTAGATGCTTTTAAAAACTTCTTGGGAAAGCAGTCACTTCCAGCGGCTTTCATGGCACAAATGGGACATTCGGCGGTGTCACAGAGGATGGAGGACTCTATGGTCACGGCATTTCGAGATCATTCAGACATGGGGCACAGGCATCAATACAGCAAAAGAATCACAGACAAAAGAAATGAGGATGGAGACATTTTTGGCAGATCTGGCAGACAACAGGAATGGAGCAACAACAATAGACAAATGAACCCCAGGAATGCTGGGGAATTATTAACAGGTATTTCAGATGTGATTCAACATGTCATTATGCGGTAAACTGTCCAAAATGGAGCAACAGGGATTTCAAGGCAACACGTGACACGGAAGGTTCAGAAGTGGAAGATCAGTCTGAGGAAATCGTACTGGTCACAAGAAACGTCAGTCTGGCAATGGGTGTACGTGTTGCGGATTCATTTAATTGCTCTATGTTGGGACAGTGGTTGCACATCCACAGTTTGTGACATGGATTGGTTGATAGGTTATTTAGATTTACTAAGTAGTAAGGTTCAAAGTAAGGTGAGGAAGTGTGAAAGTTCTACTTGCTTCAGATTCGGGGATGACAACACATTAAAGTCACTGAAAAGGGTGGTAATTCCATGCAAAATAGCTGGAGTAAGCTACTTTATTAGTACAGATGTGGTGTCTAGTGAGATACCCTTGCTGCCGAGGAAGCCTTCCATGAAAAAGTGCTGCAACCTGTGTGGTGGGGCAGGCCACCTCTACAAGACTTGCCCAAAATGCTGCCTCAGTTATGCACAGGTGGCAAAAAATCAAGGAGGGACATGAGGAGGGAACGGCGAACAAGGCTGTTGCTGTGAAGGAGACCATCAACCTCCACCCACAAAGCCCCCCCAGTGTGGAACAACTAACAAAGGACAAGGAGAAGAAGGAAGAGGGTGCTGCAGCAAGCTACCAAATGCCAACGTTGTGCCCTGACCCGCCTCCTCAGTAGGCAGAATTAATGGAAGTGGATCCAGCAGTGGAACAACCGGGTGAGGGGCAAGCAGTTAAGAGGAAAACCACAAAGAAGGCCCAAAAAAATTAACAGGCCACCACCCACCCCCCCAATCCAGTGGAAAGAGGAGGCTCATGTTGGAAACAAACTACAGCTGCTGCTCCTTATCGGATAAGGAAGGGCAGGAAAGCTGACACGAGCAAAAAAAGCGGCAGAATGCAGAGGAGCTGGAGGAGAAGGCCCCCGGCTCCACAACACTGGAAGCAGCAAAGGGCCCAGCGCACCCCAATCCCAAAGCGCAGAGTGCAACGAGATGCCCAGCGCACCCCCCAACTCCGGGAAGCTGAGAGTAGTGAAGCGCCTTGTGCACCCAGCTCCAGGAAGCCGGCGCAGCAACATCCTTGAAGAGGAACAGAAGGGAAAGGCAGCACCAGCGGTGGACAGTTCAAACCTCGCTGCTTACAAGACCCCCTCCCCGCCCCGCCCCCCGATGTCACCCTGTTACAGCCAAGTGAGGAGGGGGTCACAGTCACCCCTCTTTCCCTTCCACTTATTTGACCACAATAAGGTTTATTCCTTTTTAACAGTAGCTGTGCTTACCACCTCAGTGAGTGTTTTACCTTTTTCCTTTAATGTGAACATGAAAGAATCAATTTGACAAGTTTTCTTGAGTTTAAACAAGAAAGAGGTAAGTTTATTATACTCAACAATCTAAACCCAATTTAAAAATAATAAAGATACGCTACGCATTAACGCACACATTCACACAAGAATCTCACACACACAAGAATCTCACACACACAAATAGATAACAAAGTGGAAAGTAGGATTTTTGGTTGAATTAAAGTCCAAAATAAATGAAGTTAAGTCAGTGAGGTTAAATGATTCAGTGGTCTTCCAGCTGAGGTTGTATTCTTGAGGTTCTTGGTTGATCAAAGTGCATTTTGTGGCTGGCCTGCTTTACTCAGGGTTTTCTTGAAGGCAGCCTGTGGCTGTAGCAGTCTGTAGGCTTGAAGGGTCCACTGTTGCAGACAGTTTTCAAACTTGATGTTTTCTGGGGAGAGAGAAAGAAAGGCACACAGCCTTCTCTGCTGCTGCAGTCTCAGTTATTGCTTGTCTCTTCTCTGTGTAACGTAACTCCCAGTTTTCTCAGAGATGAATAGACGGTTGCATGTTTTTCTCAATCCCCTTTGCTTTTAATGAGGTCAAAAAACCAAAACCCCTCTCGTGGTATTGTCAGCGTTTACCCCCAGAGGGACGTTTCCACTTATGGATGCCTCAGGATAGCTTTGAATGTCCCGCTAACGAGGGTGATCTGGATAATCTACTCAGTTAGCCAAAGCATTGTCCTGGCTGGGCTTCTTGTTAGACTTTTGTCTCCAGTTCGATCTCCTGGTATTTCAGATGCAAGATTGTGGTAGCCAGTTTTTAAAAAGTTAACAGTAGGAGTTTTTCCATTAAAAGTCTTATGTAGGTTTCCAGACAATTAATTAATATTTCTCATATGGCATATCATGTTTTCCTGACACACCCCAGTGGAAGAAACCTTCCATGGGTGACCAAGACAGTTTTCGGAGCCTAACAACAGTGCAACAGTCAGTGAATGCTATGCATATGCAGGAACATACCCAAGGGCTGGGACTAGCATTGCCCCTGGAGTGGTAAGAAACATATAGTTTTAGTAGGTCTAAAGATTGCCTCCATTAATGCATGTAGCGTTGAGTCCACTACGCTATGTGTTCCAACCTTGGGTATCTTGCCAAAGGTCAAAGCCGACCTGCTGTTTCTGCAGGAGTGTGGAATGCCCCACCTCAGCACCTACAGGCAATGGTTGCGATAGTGGTTCCGCAGGCCATCGATCTGGTCAGGGGGAAATGATTCCTGTTCCTCTCACCTGGGTATTTTTGCTGCGTGGAGGCAACTTTACCATCTCCGAAGTTAAGGAGGTGGTGGGTGGTCACCTCTTTGTAGCAGACATAATGTACAAAAATGCTCCACTCCGGTTAATCTACGTGTACGTACTGGTTCAAAATAGCGAGCGACTGACCGTCCTCCAGCAGTTCCCACTGCTGCTGGTGACGTCCAGGCTGATTGTTCTGGGTGGTGACTTCAGCTGCATCATTGATACAGCTGAACGATCCAGCAGGGCCGACAGCCAAATGGATGCTACGTCCAGATTCCTAATGGAATCAGTAAAAGATGCCAAGCTGCACAACATCTTCAGAAACACTGCAGACAGAGCACCGCACAGATACACCTGGCCGAGACCAGACGGGTTCTTCCGTTCCACTCTCTGATTTGTCACTGCATGTCCTGTATCCAGTACTGAAGGAGCAGGAATTTTCTCCAACTAGGAAGACCGAAGCCATTGTCTTTGGTACTCACCACGAACTCCGCTGCCTAGCCACTGACTCCATTGCTCTCTCAAGCAACTGTGTGAGGCTGAAGCAGACTGTTTGCAACATTGGTGTCTTTTGCAGATGTAAGGGAGTGATCTGCACAGGCTTGCAAGGAGCCTTTCAAAATGCAGCATACCATCACAATGGAAGTAAAAGTGGTAGAAAGTAAATCAAATTCTAGGCAAGAGTTGAAAACAAAATGAAAGACTCACTGCTGAGATGCCTTTCATTTAAATAGGTACCATACTTTGCTCTCCAACTGGATTTGCAGCTTGGAGAGAGAAACAGTATTAACATTTCAGGTTGATGATCTTTCATTGACCTGAAACATTAACTCTGTTTCTCTCTCCACAGATCTACCTGAACTGCTGAGTGTTTCCAGCATTTTCAGTTTTTATTTTGGATTTCCAGCATCTGTAATATTTTGATTTTGGATTTTCAATCTGTCTGGACTAATAAACCAAGATAGCAGCTTTGTGAGTCCTGAATGAACCAGGTGAAACATGCTTGCTTAAAAATGTTTGCACCTGATTTGTGTATGAGACATTGCTTCCCAGAGCATTATGAATCGAATTTTCCTAAATGCCAGGTGTCGTGCGGGCCCCCACCTGCCAAGAACGAGGCACACATTATTTCGCCACATGAACATTAAAACTTAAAATTACTGCTAGGAAGAAAAGAAGGCCTATTACAAGGGGTTGTCAAGCCCCTGACTGGAAAGACATTTGCAGAGTAACAGACAGTACTTGGAACAGATAAAGGGGCCACTCCCTGCTCCAATTTAATCCACGATGGACTTTTTATTACCAGACGTTGAAGATAAAGAGGCTAGCATTCAAGGTTAACTGCTAAGATGGCCGCATACACAAACAGACGTGGTCAGACCAGTTTAGTCACATGACTTACTGACTGTTGGAGTTTTTTGAATTTGAACTTGCCACAGAGATCTTGAACTCAGTAAGCTGTTTGCTCCTGAACCCAGAACATCTCTCTGCTGTCTGCTCTCATCTCACTCTCACCAACTTCAGAAACCATTGAATACATATGAACCCGAAGAGGGAAAAGTGTCTTACAGTGAACAAGGTTTAAGAAGAATACTGGGCCCCAACGAAAAGCAAGAATTACCTACAAAAGGACTATACAGTGAGCTCTTAAGCATTGTCACAAGATATTGCCTCAAACTGTTGTACTTAATTTTTCTTCTGCTCTTTTCTGTCCCTATTTGCATGTGTGAATCGTGGGTGCATGCTAGCGTGGGCGTGTCGTATATCTGTAATCGTTAACCATATTCGAGTTTAAGTTTTTATAAATTTCACTTTTTTTCTTTAAACCTAAGAAAGCCTGTTTATGCTCATTTCTTTGCCTTATAATTGGAAAATGGTGAATAAGGATTCACCAAGGGGGAACTCAAAACACACTATGTTTAAAAACATAAGCCCTGTTACAATAAGACCAGGTGAAGGTTAAAAGGGACTCCTAGACCACTTTCCCACCTGGTCATAACACCAGGAGTGTTTGCACCATTAACCGCAGAAGTATAAAGAATATGCAAGACTTTTAAACAACATAAAGAATCTGACTACAGGAAAATCAGGTAAATTGTAAAAAGAGAAGCAAAGTAGGTTAAGAAATTAATTGCAGAAGTTGAAAGGAACACTATGATTGTTGAGAGCATCATAAGTAACATTCAGGGCTTTTTAATGCATACACAAGAAACAAATAGTTAAACAGAGGAGAGAAGTGCTGCTGCAGTCAGGCCAGAATCCGTTCGAGAATCCCCAGCCAGGGGAAATATTTTCTCAGCATCTACCCTGTCACGGCCCTTAAGAATTTTATATGTTTCAATTAGATCACGTCTCAATCTTTGAAACTGCTGCAAATATAGGCCTTGCCTTCTCAATCTCTCCTCATAGGAAAATCCCCTCATCCCAGGAAGCAGGCTAGTGAAACTTTGTTACTCTCCCTCTAGGGCAAGTAGGTCTTTCTTCAGGTAAGGAGACTAGAACATGCACACAGTACTCTAGATGTGGTCTCACCAATGCCCTATATAATTGTAATAAGACTTCCTTATTCTTATGCTTCAATCCATTTATTACAAAAGCATTTGCTTGTTATACCTGCAAGTTGACTTTCTGTGATTCATATACAAGGATGCCGAGATCCCTCTGAATGCAAACATTTCTCAGTCTCTCACTATTCAAAAAATATTCTGCTTTTTTATTTTCCTACCAAAGTGGACAACTTCCCACTTCACCACATTGTATTCCATCTACCATATTCTTTCCCACTTACCTAACCTGTCCACATCCCTCTACAGTCTCTTTCCGTCCTTCTCACTGCTTACTTTCCCACCTAACTTTGTATTGTCAGCAAACCTGGCTACATTACACTCAGTCCCCTCATCCAAGTCATTAGCTTGTAATATCTTGTAAATAGCTGAGGCCCAAGTTATAATCCTTGCAGTACCTTGCTAGTAATAGCCTGCCAATCCAAAAATGTCACATTTATTCCTACTCTCTATTTTCTACCCATTAGCCAATTCTCAATTTATGCTAATATAATTAGCAGGTGGCTACTAGAGTGGCACAGTGGCTAGCACCACAGCCTCACAGCTCCAGCGACCTGGGTTCGATTCTGGGTACTACCTGTGTGGAGTTTGCAAGTTCTCCCTGTGACCGTGTGGGTTTCTGCCGGGTGCTCCGGTTTCCTCCCGCAGCCAAAGACTTGCAGGTTGATAGGTAAATTGGCCATTGTAAATTGCCCCTAGTGTAGGTAGGTGGTAGGAAAATGGTGGGGATGTGGTAGAGAATATGAGATTAATGTAGGATTAGTATAAAATGGGTGGTTGATGGTCGGCACAGACTTGGTGGGCTGAAGGGCCTGTTTCAGTGCTTATCTCTAAAAAAAAAATTACCTCCAATCCCATGAGTTTAATTTTGTGTAATAACCTTAACGAATGCTTTTTGAAAATCCAAATACACTACATCCAATAGTTCCCCCTTATCAATCTTACTAGTTACATCCTCATAAAGTTTAACAAATTTGTCAAACATGATTTCCCTTTCATAAATCCATGTTCCACTCTGCTTAATCATATTATGATTTTCTAAGTACCCTGTTACCACATCCCTAATAATAGATTCTACCATTTTGCCTATTCATTCAGGCCAACTATAGTTCCATGTTTTCTCTCTTCTTCCTTTCTTAAATAACAGGATTGTGTTTGCTATCTTCCAATCCTTGGGAACTGCTCTAGAATCTAAGAAATTCTGCAAGATCAAAACTAATGCATCCACTGTCACTGCAGTTACCTTTTTTAAAACCATAGGAAGCAGGTTGTCAGGTCCAGAATATTTGTCGCCACTTGGTCCCATTAGCAGTTCCTTCTCCTCAGTCAACATCACCCTCCCCTTCAAGCCTGTCATCATCACCCACTTCCTCTAAACAAAACACTCTTCGTCCTTCTATCCTTGCAAACAACCATCTATCTCCAATCTCCCTTTCTTCTCCAAAAGATCTTGGACATGTCACCTCCCAAATCCATGCTCAACTTTCCTGCAGCTCCATGTTTGAACCCCTGCAATCAGGTTTCCATGCTGTCACAACACTGAAAAGGTTATTGTTGCATTATTGCTTTTAAGTAGCAATAAGGTACCAAACAATCTTAAGTTGAGTGGTTATAAAACTGTGGGTTCTTTAATTGTACAGTAACACATTTACAAGAGAGCTCTGTCTTACGCATGTGACTAGGTGGCTTGCTCAACTTTAACCACCTGATCACATGCTGAATGACATCACTTCCTGTGATGCAGTTTGGCGTACTTAAATTGTTAAAGCGATATCACAACAATCTCCTTTCCTAAAATGGAAATACACAAAAGATAAACTATGTGCATAATGGAATAAAATGACTGAAAAATATTTATACATGGATTAACTGTAATGTTCTTTAGTCAGGTGTCACTGAATCATGCAGGCGGCCTACTGACTCAATCTGATCTTGTCTCTGTGTAACTTGATGGAGAACTAGGCCTACCGGCTTTCCTTGCTTAACTTTTGTGTGTATTCTGATACTCATCCTGTGCTCAATTGTTACACTGGTCATTTTCTCTTGTTACGTTCTGCAGATCTGAATGTGAGCGTGTTATCGATGCAATAGGATTGTCAGGCACAGTGTTATTAGCTAGTTCTCTTAGCTGACTTTGATTTCTTCTTAGCACTGCTCCATTGGGGATAGTTACTTCATAAGATCTTGGTTTGTTGCAGACTTTGGACACCTCTGCTGCAAACCACACTTTTTCTTCTGGATGAATTACCCTGACTTTCTGCCCTATCTGTAATGGTGTAGTTCCACACCTGTGTGTTTATCATGTGTCGGCTTCATCTTGTTTTGCTAGGAGCCTATCTTGTATTGAGGAGGATTTCATGAGATGGTGACTTGGAAGTGTTGTCTTAACCTATCCTTCAAATATGATTTCGACAGGGGATGGCAGCCCTGTGTCGATTGGTGCCACCCTCAGGTGTAACATGGCTATATGTAGATCCTATTTTGTTTCACCACACTTTACAATCGGCGATTTGACTGTACATACCATTCTCCCCACTAGGTCATTCGACCGACGGTAATGCAGTGAAGAAGAGATATGGTTTACACCCCATCCCCTGCACATGTCTTAGAATGGCTTGACAAAGTATTGCGGTCCGTTGTCCTATACCATCTCTTCTGGGGGACCAAACAAGCTGAAAATTGCACTGATGGCATTGGCAACTGATGCACTCGAAGTATCCCTTAATTGATATTATTAACGGAAATTTAGAGAAGTAATCGGTGAACAACAAGTAATCGTCACCTTTGTGAAGAGATCGGTGGCTATCCTTGACCATGGATGCGACGGGATGTGGAAGGATTTGCTCTTTATGCTGGTATGGTTGGTACTACTGGTGAGCATCACATGACTTTACCATTTGTTCAATGTCACTGTTCATACCCGGCCAGTAGATAGTCTCGCACAAGTCTTCTAGACTTCTCAACACTCATATGGCCGCTCTGTAACTGTGAGAGGATATCCGAACAAAGCATCTGCGGAAGTATTACCTGCCTGCCTTTGAAAATAACACTTGAAATGCTCAACTCATCCCAGTATGCCCAGAAGGTTCTGAGCACCGCAGGAGCCTCTTGTATGCTGTCAGGCCATCTTTTAATCATGAGTTGCCTTAGCGTCTTCAAGGTTGGGTCTTGAGATTTCTTTCCTTAATTCTTCACTGTTCTGCCTGAGAAGCATCAAATCAATATGGTATACATCCTTTAGCTCATGTCAACCTCGTCAACTAGGATGTCTAGTGGAACATCTTTGCACTTTTTGGGATTAGGTAATCTACTTAAGGCATCAGAAGTCACCATGAGATTCCCTGGCTTGTATTTGTCCTCGCAATCATATGCTTGTTCTTTTATCAACAGCCTTTGCAGCTGTGAAGGTGTGCTAGTCAGCAGCTTCTGCCAGATCATTGCTAATGGCTTATGATCTGTTTCGACTACAAAGTGTTTCCCAGAGATAAGTGTGAAACCTTGTGATTCCAAACCCCAGTGCTAGCATTTCCCTTTCTATATTGGAATAATTAGCCTCTGTGGGATAAGCTTTTTGAACCGAAAGCTATTGGACGTCCACAAGCATACTCCCAGGCCTTTTTGCGAGAGTGGTATTCTTGTTGGGATCATTATACTGCAACCATGCATCTGGTGATAATAACTGCTTCAGCAAATCAGGTGCATGCTGGTGGTCCTCATGCCACAGAAATAGTGTTTCCATTGTGAGGAGTTCTTGTAGAATCAAAGACTTCTTGGCAAAATTTGAAATGTAAGGAGCTAAGAAACTGAAGAGACCAAGATTTCTTTGTCTTGTGGGCTTGGTATGGACTGATCTTCTATCTTGCTGGGATCCAGTCTAATGCCTGAATAAATGGAGCCACAAAAGTTAGTGTGTCTCATGTTTGTTGCACATTTATCACCGTTAAGTACGAGGCCTTCTTTCCTGGCTCTTTCCATCAGGATATGTAAGTTCCTGTCACGTTCTTCTTTTGTGTTGCCCACAACTGCAATATCATCAGCAATACATATACACCCTGGCATATTTTCTGTAATGTGATCCATGCGTTGCTGAAAGAAATCCTGGCTTACTGATAAGCCAAACATTAGGCGCAAGAAACGATATTGTCCAAGTGGAGTCCTGAAAGTCGTCAACTCTTGCGCATCTTCCAACAGATGGACCGACTACTACCCATGCTTTGCATCTCGTTTCGAAAAAGACTTGCTCTTTACAATTTCGGATTCATCTATTCTAATGTGGGGATTTTGTGAGGACTGTGTTTCAATTCCATGTTTAGCCTTCTGGGGTTCAAACAAACCTGGATGGTGCCATCCTTTTTGACGACAGCTGTTATTGAGCTGCACCATCCGGGTGTGCTGTTGAACACGCCTGATGATTCCTTGCCTCTCCATAGGATCCACCTCTCTTTTCAGCTTGCCCATGACATGGACGCTACATTTCCTTGGAGGATCTATAGAAGGAACTACGTCGTCCCTCACATGTAGGACAGCTTCTCCTTTGAAACTTCCCGCGCTGTCGAAATGGTCTGGGTACATTCTTTGTAAATCTTGGATGAACTCAATAGAGTTGAACCTGTTCTGGTCATGTGTCTTTGGCATGCTCCTGATCCCATGGATTGTTACGATTTGAAGCTCGCTACATGCCGGCAGGCCTGCAACTGCTGGACTATCTTTGTCGACAATGTAGAAAACCTGTTGCGACCAAACAGAGGTTCTACACATGTACTTCAACCCTCGAGTACCTATGCAGTTGATCAATGTATCATTGTACACGGTGAGTTTTGTCTTCATTGGTTATATCATGGCTTTCCTTCTCACCAGGTACATGTCCTTCACTATTTGCAGCAGCAAAATGTTTGCACTTGTCTCTGTATTGACCTTGAGCCGCAATGTGTGTTTAGCACTTCTTTGGACACGCTATGTTAATGGTTGTGAACGCTTCCCTTTGTGTAACCACAT
Organism: Heterodontus francisci; assembly: GCF_036365525.1. Classification (NCBI taxonomy): domain Eukaryota; kingdom Metazoa; phylum Chordata; class Chondrichthyes; order Heterodontiformes; family Heterodontidae; genus Heterodontus; species Heterodontus francisci. The sequence goes on from NC_090383.1 coordinate 26,144,632, forward strand.
CCATTTTGTGTGTAAGGGTTACTATGTGGAAGGCTTGATCCCCTTCAGTGCCCTGTGTGTTACTCACATCACTGTCAGTCTCGTGGACATCTCTGTGTTTGATTTGGCTTTTGGCAGATGTGTCCCTGTTTCTTCAACCAGGTGATGTCTGATTCTTATCAGATCGTGGTCTGCTGTGACTCCTGGCCAGTTTTCCATTATTGGAGCTCTTGTATAGCCTTTCCAAGTGCCCGTTCTTGCCACACACCTTGTAGTTGTTTATGAAGGCGGGACAGTTCCTTGGTTGGTCCATTATGCCACACTTGCCACATATCTTGCCTGGCTGAGGTGTCCTGGTTACCTCACCTATAGCTGTAGTACCAAGCATCCATATGCACTGACTGCTTGCAGTAATTTCTTCAAACTTCCTGCCTTCTCTTAGGAGACTTTCAACATCAAATCCATTTTGCTTATCTAGTAGCTCTTTCTGAAAAGCTTCTATTGGGGTAGATGCAATCACCAACTCCATAACGCATTCTGATAATTCCACCTTTGAGAAGTCAGAGTTTGCCTTTCTCTCGGCACCTGCTCAGGAATTGGTCAATGGTTTCTCTTGATTGCTCCCTATATGTCTTCAGCTCTAGGTGGTGAATCCTGAAATTAATCCTGACCTTGAGCCGGTCCTCCAATGTAGACCATAGTCTTGCTGGGTCCTTCTGTTCTGCTTCAGAAAGTCCCGAGTTGCTAATCCAGTGTAGCCCGTCATTACCGATTGCTATTTTTATTTTGACTGCTTGTTTTTACAGCTCCATGACAGCCAGATCCAAAAAACACAACTCCATTTGTTGTTTAAAAAGTTGAAACTCGTGGGCTTTCCAGTTCATGGAAGGGTATTTAGTGGACATAGTGTCAAATTCCCAGTGTCAAAAATGCTATTGGAGTTTTCCCCTTTAAATTGCAGCCTCCCTTTCTTTTATTTTGAGCCTGTCCCTAGAGGAGACGCAAAGCTTGCAGGTCTACTGTGTCTGCAGCGCCGAGCTTCGGCCACACCCAGAACCTGTGCCTGCAGTGCGGGCTTTCTGCCTGCAACTGGGGAGGCCCCACCCATGAAGCACTAATGGCTGGAAAACACCCGGTGCATAATGGCGAAGCCAATCTGCAGCCTCAACGAGAACTGCTGCTGCTGGTGCCACCACTGTCACCATGTTGCATTATTGCTTTTATGTAGCAGTTAGGAACCAAACAATCTTAAGTTGGGTGGTTATAAAACTGTGGGTTCTTTATTTGTATAGTAACACATTTACAAGAGAGCTTTGCCTGTTTCCGAGCACGATTCCACCCGATTTCTGTCTTTTCTTTCTGGCCACCATCGATTTGAACAAACCCTTTCATACACTCACTGTGTCTTGAGCACCCACTTTGTGAAAGGTCATTGAACTTGGCTGTGCCAAATCGCTGTCGCCCCTGACAATGAGTTGCGCTGACCTGTCTGTGTTGGACTACGATGGGAGAGATCATTGGTCTCTATGTCCTGCATGAGATCGCTGGTCCCCATGAATACAATTCCTGAGCTTCTCTGCAGTAGTGTTACCTGTGATCTTCCCTGTGCATCACTATCACTACTTCGTGAATGTTGTGTTGCTTCAGGGACCACACATTACCGTGATGTCTTTGAGGGTGTGAATCTTCAGAGACCACATGCTGCTACCATGTCGAGGATGGTGCAGTTGAAAGTCGAAAAAATCTTCAGAAATCATACGCTGTCATCGCTGCTGCTGATGCCACCACTGTCACCATGTTGCATTATTGCTTTTATGTAGCAGTTAGGAACCAAACAATCTTAAGTTGAGTGGTTCTAAAACTGTGGGTTCTTTATTTGTATAGTAACACATTTACAAGAGAGCTTTGTCTTACATGTGTGACTAGGTATCTTGCTCAACTCCAACCAACTGACCACATGCTGAATGACATCATTTCCTGTGATGCTGTGTACACATATTAAAGCGATATCACAACAGCTATAAAGTCACAAATGACATCCTATGTGACTGTGACCTTGGAAACTATCCCTCCTCATCCTTCTCTACTTATCTGCAACCATTGACATGATTGGCGACACCATCCTCTCCAATGGCCCTCCACTGGTGTCCAGCTGGGTGGGACTGCCCTTACCTGATACCATTCTTATTTATCCAGTCGTAGCCAAAGAATTACCTGCAGTGGATTCTCTTCCTGCTCCCACACCATTAAGATCACAAGACATAGAAGCAGGAGCAGGCCATACGAGCCCTCAAGCCTACTCTGCCATTTATTAAGATCGTGGTTGAAGTTCTACATCAACTACACTTTCCCATTCTATCCCCATATCCCTTGATTCCTTAATTCCCAAAAAACTATCGATCTCAGTCTTGAATATACTCATCAACTGAGCATTCCTTTGGAGTAGAGAATTCCAAAGATTTCACAACCTCTGAGTGAAGAAATTTCTCATCTCAGTCCTAAATGGCCGACCTCTAATGCTAGTATCTCCAGTCAAAAAAACAGCCTCCAGGATTTACCCTGTCAAGCTGTCTAAGAATTTCATACATTTCAATGAGATAACCTTTACAGTCCCCCAGGCAACATCATTTGAAAACACATTATCGGGATCCACATGTATGCTGATGACAGCCAACGCTACCACCACCTCTAGACCCCTCCACTGTCTGATTTGTCTGCTTACCCAACATCCAATAATGGATGAGCAGAAATTTTCTTTAACTGAATATTTGGAAGACTGAAGCCATTGTGTTTGGTCCCTACCACAAACCCTGGTCCTTAGCCATCAACTCATCTCTTCCCCCTGGCAACAGTCTGAGGCTCACCCAGACCATTCGCAACCTTGGTGTCCTATTTAACCCCAGAATGCGCTTCCGACCACATATCCACCCCATCACCAAGATCACCTACTGCCACCTCTAATAATTGCCCTTCAACTGTGACTCAATTAATCTGTTGTTGAAACCCTTGCCTTTTTACCTCTAGATTTGACTGTTCCAATATTCTCCTGGCCAGCTTCTCAACATCTACCCCAAATCTCTACTGCCTGTAACGCAGTTCACACCAAGTCCCATTCACTGTGCTCGCTGACTTCCCAGTCTGGCAATACCTCAATTTTAAAATGCTTATCCTGGTTTTCAAATCCCTTCATGGCCTTGAACCTTCCTATCTTTGTAACCACCTCCAATTCTAGCCTCTTATTCATCCCCGATTTTAGTAGTTCCACCATTGACAGCCTTGCCTTCAGCTGCCTAGGCTATGTGCTTTGGTATCCCCTCCCTCCACCTGTCTAAGACACTCCTTAAAACCTACCTGTTTGATCAAACTTTTGACCTCCTTATGTGACTCTGTGTCACCCTGTGAAGCACCTTGGGACATTTTATTATGTTAAGGATGCTATATAAATGCAATTTGTGTTGCTGTAGGGAAGGAAGATGGGGGTTGGGGTAGCTGTACTAATTAGAGACAACAGACTGAATTTAGTGTTCCTGTCGCAGGTCCCGGCAGCGGACCTGGAAGCAGGTGCCATTGCTGCCTGTGACGCGTGTGGCCGGCTGACTGCGATTACGAGGCGGGCAGCCACTGTACATAATGCAGGCGCAGGGCTCATTGTATTGAACAATGGGGGCGTGCTCCGAGGTGCTGATTGCAGCAAACCTGATGTATAGCCCACAAAACTCTTACCCAATACAATGCCCACCAAACTCTTGCACCCAATACAATGCCCATCAAGCAGAGTGATTCCATATTATGCCCACTGGACTCTTGCACCCAGTACTATGCTCACTGGACCGTCTCACCCAAGACCAGGACCACCCATAAAGAGTGCACAGCACTGCATGCTTGCAATATTCTCCACTCCCAACTCTTCCCCTATCCAGTGCTTCTCATGGCTGCCTTCCCATTGCGGCACTGAGGCCTCACCTTGGTGCCACCACCTTTCAACGGTCGGGGATCCGAAAGCATGTGAGGGCCGCCAGTCGTCCACTTAATTCCGAGCCCCTCTTTGAATCGCTATCAATTGCATGCAAATGTATTGTAACTGTCTGTTCTACAATTTAATTTGCACTCCCGTTGCGTCAGGGCAGTGATGCCGCCTTGGTGCTCTCTCGCCACTGACTAAGTCCAGGAACTGATGTCATGACTTCAGATTTCTGGGTGGACGCTATTCTCCATTCCTGCTCCAAACAGCTTCATTAAATTCAGTCCAATATAATGGCAACAGATAAAAGGGACATAACTAAGATTAAGAAAGAAAGAGCATCCATATGGTTTGAGACAAATGATAAGAAGAAATCATTTGCATTAACAGGGTTATTCTGCAGACCACCTAACAGTGAAAGAGAAGTGGAGGAAGAAATGTGTAGCCAAATCTATGAAACGAGTAAAACATTGAATAATAATTATTGGTGATTTCAACTACCCCAAATAAAATGTCAAGAAACGGTAGGGAAAGGAGAAAAGGGACTGGAGTTTTTACAGTATGTTCAAGATGCCTTTCTTACCCAGCATGTAAGAAGTCCATAAGAGAGGAATCACTATTGGATCTATCAATGGGAAATGAACCAGAAAAGATAATAGAAGTTGGCATTGGGGAACATCTGGGCAATTGTGATCATAACATAATATAGTTTAAAATAATGATTGAGAAAGACATAAGTAAGTCAAGTGTTACAACCTCAGAGAGATCGTTAACATGAAAAATATGAGATATGAACCCCCAGACTAATTTAATGAAGTACATGACAAGATTTCATGTTTTAAGACTTTTATTATAACAACTAACCTAAAAGAAATCTCCAATTAACTAAATAGTACTTAGTAAGTATCTGATACCCCAAATTACAAACGAAGATATTTTCTTTACTTATTCAACACTTGAGAACCTGATGGGGTCTTTCTTACAGCTTGTCTGAGGCCACAACTGTTAATTCCTTCTCTTACAGTCTCCTTCTCTCCAGAAAGTCTGTTAAATTTATCTGGACTTAGAAGTCAATAGTTTATTGTTCTGCTCCAAAATGCAGACCCCATCAGTCTGCATTCACAAAGGCACTCAGGCTTTTCATTGTCCCCAGGTGTTAACACCGGCTTGGTTCGTTTGCAAATTCCCAGTGGCTGACTCCTTGTTTTACACTCCAAAAGTCTGGGAAGGCGAAACCCATTGTTCTTCAAGTATTAGTGCTGTAGTCTCTTTCTTTTAGAAGCCAGTCTTTGATCTGTACTCTCTGCTGTCTTGGTAACCTTTCGCAGAATGGAAGTGAGATCAACTGACTTTCTGGACTCCATCTTGAACTTTTATAAATCACAATTTTTAAAGACAATTATGTACAAGGTCCAACGTTCCTAACACTAAGACCAAAGTAATAAATTGGAAAAAGCTAATTTTGAAGGGCTGAACATGGAACTAGGGAAGATAAACTGGAAAAAATATTGTCAAAGAGAAATATTTAAAAAGTTGATAATAGTGTTCAAGAGAAATATAGTCTGCAAAAATCGGAGGAAACTAGCCAATGCTGAAATGCCACGGATGAATAAAGAGATAAGGGTAGAATTGAAACTAAGAAAAAGGCATACGTGAAGTACATGGACAACAAAGAGAAGGTTGACAAAAAGTAATGTGAGCAGTTCAAACAAAAAAATCAAAAAGCAATTTGAAAATCAAATTAAATTATCAAGGAATATGAAAAGAAATAGTAAAGTATTCTACACACATAAATAACAAAGGATAAATCGGAATATGGACAGGGCCACCAAGGCATATACATGATAAACTCACAGGTAATGACAGCAAAATGGCATAAATATTAAATAATTACATTGTCTCTGTATTTACCAGGCGGACTAACAAGGTGTGCATGGTATTCCAAGAACAGATCATAAAAGATATAAAGACATTTAAAATAAAAATGGAAGAGATAATCGATAAACAAATCAAATTTAGAGAGGATAAAACCTATGTTTCTGATGGATTGCATCCACGCATATTAAAAGTTAGGGAAGTGATATCAGAAGCACTATTGCATATAAAAAGTCATTAGATTAGAAAAGGGAATTGTGCAGAAGACGGGCAAACAGCTAATGTTATTCTTATACATAAAAAGGAAGATAGAACAAGTCCAGGGAACTATAGACCAGTTAGCCTCACATTTATGGTAGGAAAGATAATAGAATCTTTACTCAAAGATGTAATAGAAAAATATCTAGAAACCGAAAATTCAATAAAAAGTAGTCGGCACGGATTTCAAAAGGTAAAGTCATAATTGACCAACTTTATTGAAATCTTTGAAGCAGTAACTGAAAGAGTCGACAAGAGTAATGTAGATGTAATATATTTGGATTTTCAAAAGGCCTTCGACACTGTACCAAATGGCAGACTCATGACTAAGGTCAGAGCGTGCGAAGTCAGGGGCAGGTAGCAGAATGGATAGCAAGCTGGCTACAAAGCAGAAAACAGATAATAAGGGTTAAGAGTAGCTACTCAGGTTGGCAAAAGGGGAGGAGTGGTGTTCCACAGGTATCGGTGCTGGGACCACTGTTGCTGTTCAGTTTACATTAATGATTTGGTCTTGGGAATCAGAAGTTCAATTTCTAAATTTGCGGATGACACCAAGTTGGGCGGATACAGTTAGTACAAAGGGAGGACATGACAAAATACAAGAAGGCAAATGAATTTCAACACAGGTAAGTGTAAGGTTGCGCATTTTGGTAGAAAGAATAAGGAGGCCACATATTGCTTGGAGAATAAGAGGAGAATATTTACTTACCTGATCTGTAGGGAGCAGGTTGGTCCACAAGTTGTGAGGAACCTATGGGTTTTAATTCCACAGCGTGACCATGAAGCCACTGATCAATTCCCTGCCTGGTGGCCAGCCTGATTGATAGGTTTGGGCTCCAGTCGGCAGAGAGCTGGTCGGTGAAGCAGCAGGTAAATTTGGGGTTTGGGGAGGGAATCTGCAATGGATCAAACTGCTCTACACAAACATCAGTAGCGCAGTCTCAATCAATGGGTGGGAATCAGAAAGTTTCCCGATCCAATCTGGAGTCAGACAGGGCTGTCCATTCTCCCCTGTCTTGTTTGTTTGCTGTTTTTACCCCTTTGCTGAGTCTATTAGGAAGGATGCAAGCATAAGAGGGGTGACAATCCCAGACAGTGGAGGCACTCAGGTTAAAACCTCCCTGTACATGGATGACGTCGCCGTCTTCTGCTCGGATCCGCTGTCTGTGTGCAGACTGATGAGCATTTGCGACCAGTTCAAACTGGCCTCGGGAGCCAAAGTTAACCACGGCAAGAGCGAGGCCCTGTTCTTTGGGAACTGGGCTGACCGATCCTTTGTCCCCTTCACCGTCAGGTCAGACTACATGAAGGTGCTGGGGATATGGTTCGGAAGGGCCGGGTGTGCACCAAAACCTGGGAGGAGCGAGTAGCCAGGGTACAACACAAGCTGAGCATGTGGGAGCAGTGATCTCTCTCCATTGTGGGTAAGAACCTGGTCATCAGGTACGAGGCGCTCATGTTGTTGCTGTACGTGGCGCAGGTGTGGCCCATACCCCAATCCTGCGCTGTGCCGGTCACCCGAGCCATTTTCCGCTTCATCTGGGGATCTAAAATGGACCGGGTCCGGAGGGACATGATGTTCAAACCTCTGGATAAGGGCGGGAAAAATGTACCCAACATCGCCCTCATCCTGATGACTACCTTCGTGTGTGGCTGCATCAAGCTGTGTGTAGACCTCCAGTACGCAAACTCCAGGTGTCACTACGTGCTGAGGTTCTATCTGTCCCCGGTGTTGCGAAGGATGGGCCTGGTCACATTGCCGCGGAACGCTCCATCCAGTTGGACTGTGCCGTACCACCTATCCTTCGTGGAGCAGCTTCTGCGGTAAAACACCTTTGACCACCAATCCATCAGGCAGTGGTCTGCACGGAATGTCCTCAAGGCCCTACGGGAAAAGGAGATGGTGGATCCTGTCGGATGGTTCCCCGAGCAGACCACCAAAGTCATTTGGTGAAATGCCTCATCACCAGAACTTTCAAACAAGCACCAAAATGTAGCTTGGCTGGTGGTGTGAAGAGCCCTCCCCGTCAGGTCCTTCCTGCACGCCCAAAGTCTCACCCCCTCCGCACAATGCCCTCGAGGTGGCTGTGGTGGAGAAGAGACAGTTTCCCACCTCCTTCTGGAATGTGTCTTTGCAAAACAGGTGTGGAAGGAGATGCAGTGGTTTTTGTCGAGGTTCATCCCAAGCAGCTCTGTAACACAGGAGTCTGTGCTCTACGGGCTGTTCCCAGGGACGCACACCGAGATAAAGATCAACTGCTGCTGGAGGACTATCAATTTGGTGAAAGACGCCCTTTGGTCTGCCCAAAACTTGCTGGTCTTCCAGTGCAAAGAGTTGTCCACAACCGAATGTTGCAGACTGGCACATTCCAAGGTCCAGGACTACGTGCTGAGGGACGCACTAAAGCTTGGGGCAGCCGCAGCAAAAGCTCAATGGGGAAAGACCACTGTGTAAGGTACCCCCAGCAACCTGAACGGAGGGGCTGGATCCATGGAAACCCTCGAACTGTATCGGGAAAATTTTTGTTTGCTGTAAAAAGTGTATGGCATGGAAAATGAAATGGAAGGGTTGTGAGGCAGCTCCTGTATTGAAGGAAACTGACCTCCTTCGCACTGTTTGTATTTTTTTGACTTGGTGCTGTTTGGAACTGTTTTGTCATGTATTTTTTACAGATTTTTATGAATAAAGTATATTTTGGAAATTAAAAAAAAGCAGGTAAATTTGCGCCAGGAAGTTGATGTAAGGAGGGGTGTTGATCAGGGGTGGGGTGGGGATGTTGTTGATTGGGTGGGGGGGGGGGAGATGGAGTTAATTGGAATGAGGGTTGACCGGATGGGAGCTTAGGGACGACTGAAGATAGGAAAAAAGGGTGGTGGGGAGCAACCAGATTTGGGGGAGAGAGGAGGGAGCGGGTCGATCAGGGGAGGAGTTCGGGGTGGGGCATCAATCGAGTGGGTCATCAATCCAAGGGTATGGGGAAGAGGTGGGAGGTCGGGGGCCTTGTAGTCTGGGCTTTCGCAGGCCTGAAGGGGATGGGATGCAGGGCTGAGGGGGAACAGTCAGAGTTCTCGATGGTATGGATTTGGAGGGTGGAGAGAAATGGTAGGCTGGAGTGGGGAGGAGGTCGTGGGCATCGGGTGGGGGGGGCAGAATTGGAAGCCTCATGGCAGGGTGACGATTGCAAACCTAAGGAATTAGTAGAGGCATTGCACAAGGTGATTGGAGGAGTCGTGATGGGTTACTTAGAAGCTGTGATGGGGTGAGTTTGGAGGCTTAGTTGTTGGGGAGGCAGTGGACGGGGGGAGGTTGGAGGCCTCATGGTGAGATCAGAGGCTTCAGGAGGAAGGTGGTTGTAGAAGGGCCTGATCGCAGAGGCAGGCACCTGGATCCAGGAGGTAGATATAATGGCACTAACCTCCTGAACCTGGCAAGTTCTCACTTCGGTGAAGCTGCTGGGTTTCCGAACACTCAGGAAACCCAGTTGACAGCAGTTAAATACCAAAAGTAGAATGACAATGAGGCTCACAGCCTCATTCAAAAAAAAGACTTGCAGCTATATAGCACCTTTCACGATCACTGGACATCTCAAAGCCCTTTACAGCCAATGAAGTACTTTTTTGATGTGCAGTCGTTGTTGTAATGTAGGATACACGGCAGCCCCAATTTGCGTACAGCTAGCTCTCTCAAACAGCAATGTGCTAATGGCTAGATGATTTATTTTTTTGAGTTGATTGAGGACTAAACATTGACCAGGATGCTGCGGATTGACTTCCCTGCTCTTCATTGAAAATTAATGCTGTGGGATCTTTCACAACCACCTGAGTGAGCAAATAGGGCCTCACTTTAATGTCACATCTGAACGACAGCATTCCCTCAGCACTAAACTGGAGCATCAGCCTTGATTTTTGTGCTCAAATCCTGGAGTGGGACTTGAAATCACTACTTTCTGATTCAGAGGTGACAATGCTACCAACTGAGCCACAACTGACATGCCATCATCCTATTCAAAGTACCAACCTGCCTCCTTGGAGTGGATTGATCACCTGCCCACCTTCCTGCTTCAGTTAAAATGGGCTGGAGGCAGGTTTGGATCGGGAAACAGATTTCTTAGACTTTAACCACCACCCCCCCCGGCCCACTTTTCAGGTTAAAATTCTCCCTAAGAGTCTAAATGTTGCTATAGGAATATAATTGGAAAGCAGGGAAGTTATATTAAACTTGAATAGAAGCTTGGTTAGATCACACTTGGAATATCGTACACAGTTCTGGGACTGGATTTCCAAAATGGAGTCGGGAACGTGAAGCCGTAATGATTTCTGGCTCCCAACCCCACGCCTCAGCTGCATAGCTCTTGCAATGTGATCTTCAATTAATGCCCTAGTTGGGCAGGAGGCAAGCTTGGCGTCCAATTAGTGGCACTGAGCATCTGAAGGAGAAGGGTGGCCATGATGTGACCTGCCGCTTGCCGATAGCAAGGCAGCTCCTCAGTGAGCCAGAAAAATGAACAGGTGAGGCAGCAGTTCCATAATGAAAAAAAAACTCTGCAGTGGGCCAGTCACAAGATCCCCAGGAGCTGAAAAAAGTTATTTCGCAATATTCCTTTGCCCACTGCGAACCCGACAGCTGTATACTATCGTGCACCAGACTGGTCAGGCTCGCTGGATTGCTCTTTGAAAATCACAGTGTGGCTCCCCCACCCGCCTGCTGACTGAGCTCCTAAAGGAGCTTAATGGCCCCTTAATTGGAGGCGAGCAGCTTCCCCATTTCCTTCCCCCCGTCTTCACATTAAAAATTGCAGACTATTTCGAAAACGACCTCTGGGACCGCAATTTTTAAATCGTGTCCACGGGGGTCCTGACCCCATGGTTCTTTCAAAATACGGCCTCTGGTTTTCCAGCTCCATATTATAAGAAGAATATAGACATATTGGAGAAGGTGCAAAAAAGATTAACAAGGATAATAATTACAACTGTGAAGTTATAACTATCAGAAAGACTGAACAGGCTTTTCTCTAGAAAAGGGAAGACTAAATGGTGAGCTGATAAAGATCTTTAAAATGATGAAGGGGTTTGATAGGGTAGACGTAGAGAAGATGTTTTCACTTGTAGGGGATTCAAAGACTACGGACCATAAATATGATAGTCACTAATAAATTCAATCGGGAATTCAGGTGAACCTTCTTTAACCAAAGAGCAGTAGGAATGTGGAGCACTCTACCCCAAGGAGTAGTTGAGGCAAATAGCAAATAGCTATTAAGGGGAAGTTAGATAAGCACAAGAGGGAAAAGAGTAGAAGAATAAGCTGATAGATTTAGATGAAGGAGTGGAGGAGGCGAGTGTGAAGCATAAACACCCCTTGGTGGAATGACCACTTTGGTCGAATTGCCTTTTTCTGTGTAGTGGACTCGATTATTTTCAGTGTTCCCACATGACTAAAGCAAGGAATGGAACTTTGAGTATTCATGCAATGCATTTGGATTTTATGCCTGATTTTTTGTGTGGTTATGCAGTAATATGATTTGTCTTTCTCCCTTTTGTTTTTTTTTATTAGAACTTTTAAGCTTTACGCTCCCAGACCTATCCAATCCTCAGAATTTTATAGTCTGTGTTTTGGAAAAATTAATTGGTTCAGTGTAGAAATGAGTGTTAAAGTGTCACAATGTTATACAATTGCTAAATCTGAAGGTGAATGTAGAGCGTAAGGAACATTGTACATATCTTTGTTACAGCAATTAAAGCACAATAACCTAGTGAACCTTCTCGAAGTATTCAGAAGAAAACGTAAATTGCATCTCGTGCTTGAGTACTGTGATCACACTGTATTAAATGAGCTGGAGAGGTATCCCAGAGGGTAAGAGCGCTTAAACCTATATGTCTGAAAACTGAAAACACTGCATACAGATGAGAAAGATTGTACAATTAAGAAAGTTTAGATTTCTTCCATTTGTACTCCTTCAAAAGAAATTTGTTAAATGAGTTGTTCGTTTCTGCTGTTGTTCTGTTATAGATAATATCTAGTAGTAAAAGTTCCAGTTGTGAGGTTTTTAAAGCATTTATTACACCAGTACCAAGGATATAAATGAAAATCCATTCTTTTGCTGTTAATAATGCAAACTTCACTTGTCCTTATGGCATCTTTCTGTGTTTGTTGTGTACTGAGAGTGAGAAGAGAATGTTTTCATTGTCCTATCCAAATTAAGCATCAGATAACAGGGTCTTCAGCCTCTTCCAGACAAAGCTGCATACAGGATTTAGAACATAGAACATAGAACATACAGCACAGAACAGGCCCTTCGGCCCACAATGTTGTGCCGATCCTTTGTCCTCTGTCAAGGACAATTTAATCTATACCCCATCATTCTCCTTTATCCATATACCTATCCAAAAGCCTTTTGAAAGTCCCTAAAGTTTCTGACTCAACAACTTCCCCGGGCAAGGCATTCCATGCCTCGACCACTCTCTGGGTAAAGAACCTTCCCCTGACATCCCCCTTATATCTCCCACCCTTCACCTTAAATTTATGACCCCTTGTAACGCTTTGCTCCACCCGGGGAAAAAGTTTCTGACTGTCTACCCTATCTATTCCCCTGATCATCTTATAAACCTCTATCATGTCACCCCTCATCCTTCTCCGTTCTAATGAGAAGAGGCCTAGAATGTTCAGCCTTTCCTCGTAAGACTTATTCTCCATTCCAGGCAACATCCTGGTAAATCTCCTCTGCACCCTCTCCAAGGCTTCCACATCCTTCCTAAAATGAGGCGACCAGAACTGCACACAGTACTCCAAATGAGGCCTTACCAAGGTCCTGTACAGCTGCATCATCACCTCACGGCTCTTAAATTCAATCCCTCTGCTAATGAACGCTAACACCCCATATGCCTTCTTCACAGCCCTATCCACTTGAGTTGCAACTTTCAACGATCTATGCACATAGACCCCAAGGTCTCTCTGCTCCTCCACATGCCCAAGAACCCTACCGTTAACCCAGTATTTTGCATTCATGTTTGTCCTTCCAAAATGGACGACCTCACACTTTTCAGGGTTAAACTCCATCTGCCACTTTTCAGCCCAGCACTGCAACCTATCCAAGTCCCTTTGCAGACGACAATAGCCCTCCTCGGTATCCACAACTCCACCAACCTTTGTATCATCTGCAAATTTACTGACCCACCCTTCGACTTCCTCATCCAAGTCGTTAATAAAAATCACAAACAGGAGAGGACCCAGAACTGATCCCTGCGGCACGCCACTGGTAACTGGGCTCCAGGCTGAGTATTTACCATCTAAGACCACTCTCTGCCTTCTATCAGTTAGCCAATTCTTAATCCAACTGGCCACATTCCCCACTATCCCATGCCTCCTGACTTTCTCCATAAGTCTACCATGGGGGACCTTATCAAATGCCTTACTAAAATCCATGTACACCACATCCACTGGTTTACCCTCATCCACTTGCTTGGTCACCTGCTCAAAGAATTCAATCAGGCTTGTGAGGCAAGACCTACCCCTCACAAAACCGTGCTGACTGTCCCGAATCAAGCAGTGTCTTTCCAGATGCTCAGAAATCCTATCCCTCAGCACCTTTTCCATCAACTTGCCTACCACCGAAGTAAGACTAACTGGCCTGTAATTCCCAGGGTTGTTCCTATTCCCTTTCTTGAACAGGGGCACAACATTTGCCACCCTCCAATCACCTGGTACCACCCCCGTCAGCAGAGAAGATGAAAAGATCATTGCCAGCGGCTCTGCAATTTCATCCCTTGCTTCCCATAACATCCTTGGATATACCCCGTCAGGCCCGGGAGACTTGTCTATCTTCAAGTTATTCAAAAACCCCAACACATCTTCCCTCCTAACGAGCACTTCCTCGAGCTTACCAGTCTGCTTCCCACCGTCCTCTTCAGTAATACACCCCTTCTCATTCGTAAATACCGAAGAGAAGTACTCATTCAAAACCTCACTTATCTCTTCCGGCTCAACACACAGTCTCCCGCTATTGTCCTTGACCGGACCTACGGTCCCCTTAGTCATCCTCATATTTCTGACATACGCGTAAAAGGCCTTGGGGTTTTCTTTTATCCTACCCGCCAAGCATTTTTCATGCCCTCTCTTAGCTCTCCTAATCCCTTTCTTCAGATCCTTCCTGGCCATCTTGTATCCCTCCAGAGCTATGCCTGTGCCCTTTTTCCTCAACTTTATATACGCATCCTTCTTCTTCCTAACAAGACTCTCAACCTCTCTTGTCAACCACGGTTCCCTCACATGACCATCCCTTCCCTGTCTGACAGGGACATGCTTATCAATGGCCCCTACTATCTGCTCCTTGAAAAAGTTCCACATTTCGACCGTGCCCTTCCCTGCCAGCATATGCTCCCAACTTATGCTCCTCAGTTCCTGCCTGACAGCATCATATCTACCCTTCCCCCAATTGTAAACCTTGCCCTGTTGCACATACCTATCCCTCTCCATTACCACAGTGAATGCTACAGAATTGTGATCACTATCTCCAAAGTGCTCGCCCACCAACAGCTCTATCACTTGCCCTGGTTCATTACCTAGTACCAAATCCAATATTGCCTCCCCTCTGGTCGGGCAGTCTACATACTGAGTCAGAAAAGCTTCCTGGACATACTGCACAAACACTACCCCATCCAAACTATTCGATCTAAAGAGTTGCCAATCAATATTTGGGAAGTTGAAATCCCCCATAATTACTACCCTGTGACTTCTGCTCCTTTCCAAAATCTGTTTCCCAATCTGCTCTTCCACCTCCCTGCTGCTATTGGGGGGCCTATAGAAAACTCCCATCAAGGTGACTGCTCCTTTCCTGTTCCTGACCTCAACCCACAGTGCCTCAGTCGGCAGATCCTCCTCGAAAATTCTTTCAGCAGTTGTTACACTATTTCTAACTAACAATGCCACCCCCCCACCTCTTTTACCACCATTCCTAATCTTATGAAAACATCTATAACCAGGTACCTCCAAAAACCATTCCTCCCCCTCACCTATCCACGTTTCAGTGATGGCCACAACATCGTAGTCCCAAGTGCCCATCCACGCCTTCAATTCACTCACCTTATTCCTGATGCTTCTTGCGTTGAAGTATACGCACTTTAACCCTTCTCCGTGCCCATCTGTCCTCTGCGACAGTGCTACCTTCCCCAATACCTCACTACACTCTTTGTCTTTCTGAGTGGACCCACTGGTCCCTGGATTACAAGTCCGGTTCCCATCCCCCTCCCAAACTAGTTTAAACCCTCCCGAACAGTACTAGCAAACCTCCCTCCCAGGATATTGGTGCCCCTCTGGTTCAGATGCAGCCCGTCCTGTTTGAACAGGTCCCATCTTCCCCAGAATGCAGTCCAATTATCCAAGAACTGGAAGCCCTCCCTCCTACACCATTCCTGCAGCCACGTGTTCAGCTGTGCTCTCTCCCTATTCCTAGCCTCACTATCACGTGGCGCCGGCAACAAACCAGAGATAACAACTTTGTCCGTCCGAGCTTTCAGCTTCCAGCCTAACTCCCTAAACTCACTTCTAACATCTGTGCCACCCTTCCTTCCTACGTCGTTGGTGCCAATGTGCACCACGACCTCTGGCTGCTCCCCCTCCCCTTTAAGGATCCTGAAGACGCGATCACAAACATCACGGACCCTGGCACCAGGGAGGCAACAAACCATCCGTGCGTCTCGCCTGCGCCCACAGAACCGCCTGTCCGTACTCCTCACCATCGAGTCCCCGATGATTAGTGCTCTCCCATTCTCCCTCCTTCCCTTCTGAGCCACAGTGCAGGACCCCGTGCCAGAGGCCCGGTCACTGCAGCCTGCCCCCGATAGGCCGTCCCCCCCAACAGTATCTAAAACTGTATACTTGTTGTTGAGGGGAACGACCACAGGAGATCCCTGCACTGACCTCTTCCCACCTCTAACTGTTACCCAGCTGCCTTTGATTTGTGGAGTAGCGACCTCCGTGTAGCTTCTATCTATCAACCCCTCAGCTTCCCGAATGATCCTCAGTTCATCCAGCTCCAGCTCCAATTCCCTAACACGGTCTGATAGGAGCTGGAGACGGATGCACTTCCAGCAGGTGAAGTCGGCAGGGCCACCGGAGGTTTCCCTCACCTCGAACATTCTGCAGGAGGAGCAATACACTACACTGGCTGCCATTTCTTTTATTCAATTACCCCTTAGTTAAGTACAACTATAGATATTAACAAAAACAGTAAATAGCTTACCTGCTCAGTCCTTTTTGGTTAGAGGAGGAGGGTAAAAAGGGTCTTATTATTAGGTTAGAGGAGGAGGATGGGTGGGAGACACTACATTTGTAGTGGCTCGGGTTTACTCAGCTCCGCACCTTTAAGGAAAATACCTACCCAGGAGTCCTCGCTGCCGACCAGCTTCCGGTTCCTCCGGCGCCAAAAGAAACTCAAAGACAAGGAAAACAGTAAGTAAAACAGTAAGTACTTACTTTTAAAACACAGCTCCTGATGCCTTCACTCACCCACCGAAGAGTCGCTACCTTCTCCTGCTGCTCCGCCGGGAAATGAGGCCGAGTCCACGGAGCTCCGCACCTTTAAGGAAAATACCTACCCAGGAGTCCTCGCTGCCGACCAGCTTCCGGTTCCTCCGGCGCCATTTATCAGTAACAACAATACAAATCTGTAACTGCGCTTCACCTTCTGTGTCCCTACACATAAACTTCTAGGTTTTCCACTGTGTATTCAACTTCCTCCATCCTCTACCCTTCCCTTACCCAGGGCTGGGAGGAGCTATACCTTCGCCTTAGCACAGCCCAGATTCTAAGGATCACTACATTCCCTCCTCAGCCTGCGAACGGACAGTGGATCCAAGCAGAAGACGGTGACGTTGTCCATAAACAGGGAGGCTTTATCCTGAGTGCCTCCACTGCCTGAGATTGTCACCCCTCTTATGCCCGCATCCTTCCTCAACAAAAGGTTCGATACAGCAAACGAACAAGACAGGGGAGACAGGACAGCCCTTTCTGACTCCAGATTTGATCGGGCAGCTTTCTGATTCCCACCCATTTTTTGAGACTACGCTACTGATATTTGTGTAGAGCAGTTTGATCCAATTGCAGATTCCCTCCCCAAACCCCATTTTGGAGAGCACGTCCATCATGTATGTGTGCGATATCCTGTCAAAAGCCTTCTCCTGGGCCAAACTGGTGAGGCAGGTGTCCAACCCACTGTCCCATACATAGGCGATTGTATCCCTGAGTAGCATGAGGCTATCATAGCCGGATACAGTACAGGTCTGATCAGGGTGAATCACCAACTCCAGAGCAGGCTTTACCCGACTGACGATGACTTTGGACAGAATCTTGTAGTCTACATTGAGCAGTGGGATGGGCTGCCAATTTCTGATTTCCTCCCTCGCCCCCTTCCACTTGTAGGTGAGGGTGATGATGCCTTTCCTAATGGATTCAGACATGCTGCCAACCAGAAGCATACTCTCATGTGCTTCTAGCAGGTCTGAGCCGATCCAGTCCCACAGAGTGTAATACAACTCAACTGGTAAGCTGTCGCTTCTGGGAGTTTTACTCGGCTCAAACGATCTGACAGCGGTTTGTCCAGACTCACCTGCACATTGTCATCTAAGACCTCATTGATAGAGGGCAGGAAGGACTGGGAGGCCATGCTGTCCATGGGCTTCAGTTCGTACAGCCCAGCATAAAAGAATTTGCTGATCCTTAGTATGTCAAACTGTGATGACGTTACAGAGCCGTCCTCTTCCTTCAGACTGCTGATCACAGAGCTCTCTGTGTGTACCTTTTGAAAGAAGAAATGCGAGCATTTCTCATCCTGCTCAATGGAGCGGACTCTGGACTGGATGATAATCTTGGAGACCTCCATAGCAAAGAGCGAGACCTGCTGGCTCTTCACCTCTTGGAGATCCTCCTTGACCTCGACCTCCATCGACTGCAGCAGGAGAAGATACTGCATTCTTTTCTGGAGTCGGGACATTTTCCTCTGTCTCTCTCTCTCGCCCTCTGAACACCTTTTGAGGATGAAGAATCTCTTGATGTTCGCCTTGATTGCTTCACACCAGTGCACTGGAGACTCAAAGAGGGGTTTCACGGTTCTCCAACCTTACTAATCCCTTTTCAGTTCCTCAATGTTCGCTGGGGTTAGCAGTTTAACATACAGCTTCCATGTCCCCCTGCCAACCCACTGGTCGTCCTGTAGGTGACATTCGGCCAGTAGGAGGCAGTGATCAGAGAAGAACACCGGCTTGATGTCGCTGGATCTGACCATGAAAGCACAGGATACAAACAGGAAGTCAATCCTGGAACGGGCAGATCCGTCCAGTCTTGACCAGGTATATCTACTCTGCGCTCCGTCTGCAGGGTTGCTGAAGACGTTGTGCAGCTTTAGCATCTTTTACTGTTTCTATCAGGAGTTTGGTTGTAGCGTCCAGTTTGCTGACATCTCTGTCAGATTGTTCAGCTGCATTGATGATGCAGTTGAAGTCACCGCCTAGGATGACCGGCCTGGACGTCACCAGCAGCAGTGAGAGTTGCTAAGGACAGTCAGCCGCTTGCTGTTTTGAGCCGGGGCATACACGTTGATTAACCGGAGCGGAGTATTTTGGTACATTACATCTGCTACGAGAAGACGGCCGCCCACCACCTCCTTAACTTCAGAGCTGTTGAAGTTGCCTCCTCGCAGCAGAATACCCAGGCCAGAGACCATTTTTTCCCCTAAAAATATACTTTATTCATAAAAATCTGTCAAAAAAATACATTACAAAACAGTTCCAAGTTGACATTCCAGAAAGTGCAAAAGAAATCAGTTTCCTTCAATACAGAACATGAGTTGCCTCACAACCCTTCCATACCATTTTACGTGCAATGTACATTTGCGTTACACAGCAAAACCATATTTTGGCACATACAACCTGAGGGGTTTTTCATGGGTTCCAGACCCTCGGTTCACTATGGCGGAAGGATCTTACAACGTGGCCTTTCCCCATTGAGCCTTTGTGGTGGCTGCCCCAAGCTTTAGTGCGTCCTTCAGCACGTCGTCCTGGACCTTGGAATGTGCCAGTCTGCAACACTCGGTTGTGAACAACTCTTTGCACTGGAACATCAGCAGGTTTCGGGCAGACCAAAGAGTGTCTTTCACCGAGCTGATGGTCTTCCAGCAGCAGTTAATGTTTATCTCAGTATCCTGGTCTCTGCATCTCAGCTGCTCACTGGATAAACTTGCAGCAAGTATTTCAACCCGTAAAACAGGAGTCTAGGTAATATATAATGATATTTTCTGAGCCTTCGGGCAATTGCTGTGTTTATTTTAAGCAATGCTGGTACAGTGCGGTACAACCTGTCTGTGCACAACTCCATGGGTTTCTGTTTAACTCGTGACCAAACAATCACTGACTTCATGGGTCCCTGGGAACAGCCCATAGAGAACAGGGTCCTGCGTTACAGAGCTGCTTGGGATGAACCTCGACAAAAACCATTGGTGGCTATCAGCTGCAAAGACCCTAAGCTCTGGAATTCCCTCCCTAACTTCTCTGCCTCTCTACTTCTCATTCCTCCTTTAAGACATTCCTTAAACTCTAGCTCTTTGACTAAGCTTTTGGTCATCTCGGTGTCAAATTTTGTTTTATAATGCTCCTGTGAAGCACCTTGGACATTTTATTATGTTAAAGGCACTATACAAATACAAGTTGTTGTTGTTGATGAAGCAGGTGAATGGGATTAGACCAGGTGATTCATGAAGAAACTTCTAGCAAAGGTTTCTGAATGGTCTACTTCAGTGCTGTAACATTCTATGAATGTTCCAGTTTAAGTACCTTAGCGATTAATGGAGGTTGCAACTAAAGGCCTGCTCAGGTCAGGAAAAAAAACCAACCCGAACCCGACAGAATCACATCGGACCTGAGCCCGACCCGGCCCGAGTCCTTCCATTTTTTCCCACGCCCGTCCCGACCCGAGCCTGACCCGACCCGACCCAAGCCGGACCCGACCACCGGAATGTTCACTTTACCTACCTTCCAATTCCGAATCCGTTTTTCACTTTTTCAGTTTGTGCAGATAAGCAACAAAAACTGTAATTGGACTTGAAAGGTTGTTTAAAAAGATGAAGATTAGAGCCACGAAGTCAGTGATTAACAAGTTAAACAGAAACCCATGGAGTTGTGCTCAGACAGGTTGTGTCACACTGTACCAGCATTGCTAAAATAAACACAGCAATTGCCCGAAGGCTCAGAAAATATCCTTATACATTACCTAGACTCCTGTTTTACGGATTGAAATACTTGCTGCAAGTTTATCCAGTGAGCAGCTGAGATGAAGACACCAGGAAGGTCCTGAGTGATTAATTATTATAAAATATACACTATTTATATAGAAAATATAACATGATCACTGTCAGGACTCTAGTCTGCACATAGAGTCCTGACAGTGATCATTTTATATTATACTGTATTATATTATATTATTATAGTAAGATAGATTTTTAATGGCTTTATCTTTCGCTCATTGGCCCCCTATGAAGGGCAAAATTTGTAATGTGGTCACTCCCATGCGAAAAGGTTGGACACCCCTGCTCTAGCACCTCCTCTTTGGCCTGAGACAAAGGCTGCAGGTTGGGCACCATGTCACCGGCCTTGGCCGTCTCCCTGCTGTTGTGGCCTCTTCTCCTGAAAGATCAAGGATGCAGTTATTGTTAAGTTCCAAACGTATCTACATCACATCAATACTAACATGGACCCCTCTTCTGCACATGGGGCATGTCTCTGCTCTGATACTGACTCTACCTGTCATGGGTCTCAATTGCGCTAGGATAGAAACGAGGGAGACTGGTCTCACTTATGCAGTTAGTCATCTGCCATCAATACGCTATGACCTTCCTATCATTGGAATGGCTGTATCAACCATGCGGCTTTACAGTTGTGGGCAAGCAGATCACAACAAGCTATCTGGAACCACGCTATTTACCTTGGTTGAGTGTAGAAGGTCATTGACCCTCTTCCTGCACTGCACCCAGTTACAATGGGTGACTACACAGCCACTAACAGCACTGTGATCTCCGTCCAGGCTTCCTTGGACAGGTAGGAGGACCTCTTCTTGCCATTGATGGGGAAGAGGACCTGCTGCCTTTCCCTTGCAGATGGAGGAGAATCAGCAGGGAGGCATCACAGAACCGTGGGGCCAGCCCTGCTCTGACATCTGACCTGGTCAGAATGATGCCCGGGGGATGCTTGCTGAGTACCAAATTAATTATAGCAAACCACAGAAGTGTTGCTTTAATAAGCTGCTGTTCAATGCATGGAGAGTAAATGCAGGGCTGGCAGCCTTTTAAAGATGGCGTCAGCACCTGATCCAACATCAGGTGACGCCATTAACAGCATCACCAATGCCACCCCCGCCATGTGATTGGGGGGAACGGCCACTGTCAGCCTAAACCTTATGATACAATGATTACTATCCCTTAAATGCTGTCCTTCTGATACTTGATCCACTTGGCCCATCTCATTCCCAAGAACTAGGTCTAGCAGTGCCTCCTTTCTCGTTGGACTAGCAACATACTGTTGTAGAAAATTTTCCTGAACACACTCCAGGAACTCTTGCCCCTCACTGCCCTTTACATTACTATTATCCCAGTGTATGTTTGGATAATTAAAGTCCCCCATTATAATTACTCTATAATTTTTGCACCTTTCTGCAATTTCCTTGCAAATTTGTTCCTCCATGTCCTTCCCACTAGCTGGCGGCCTTTAGATAACACCGAGCAATGTAACCGCACCTTTTTTGTCCCTTAGCTCGAGCCAAATTGATCTGTCCTCGACCCCTCTGGGACATCCTTTTTTCTCCAGCACTGCAATGCTCTCCTTAATCAATACTGCCACCCCTTCCCCATTTTTCCCTTCCCTATCTTTCCTGAACACCTTGTATCTAGGAATATTTAACACCCAGTCCTGCCCTTCTTTGAGCCAGGTCTCTGTTATAGCCATAACATAATATTTCCACATGGCAATATGCACCTGTACCTTACCAGTCTTATTAACCACACTGTGCATTCACATACATGCACAATAACCCTGATTCAGACTTTATTACTTTCTCCCTTTCTTTGACCCCACCTAATAACGTACTATTCCCTACTCTTGGGCTATCTATCTCCCCCAGTATTCTGTGCATCTTAGTATTCCTCTTTAATACTTGCTGCTGGTTCCCACACCCCAGACAAGTTACCAGTTTTGCTTCTCTCCAATCTGAGCTCCATCTCAGATTCCCACCCCCCTGACAATTTAGTTTAAACCCTCCCCAACAGCTTTAGCAAATCTCCCTGCGAAGATATTCATGCCAATCCTGCTAAGATGCAACCTACCCATCTTGTACAGGTTCCACCTCTCCCAGAACCGGTCCCAATGTCTCAGAAATCTGATGTCCTCCCTCCTATAAAGTTAAAACAAAATGTAACAAAAAGCACAGTTTATGTTTCAGCTTAATGGCATTGAAGACAAAAGAAAGACTTGCATTTATCTAGCAGTTTTCACAACCAACAGACATCTCAAAGCACTTTCCAGCCATTGAAGTACTTTTGAAGTGTCATGCAGCAAGACCTGGACAATATCCAGGCATGGGCTGATAAATGGCAAGTAACAGTCGTGCCACACAAGTGCCAGGCAATGACCATCTCCAACAAAAGAGAATCTAACCATCTCCCCTTGACAGTCAATGGCGTTACGATCGCTGAATTCCCCACTATCAACATCCTGGGGGTTAGCATTGACCAGAAACAGAACTGGAGTAGCCATATAAATACCGTGGCTACAAGAGCAGGTCAGAGGCAGCAAGTAACTCACCTCCTGACTCCCCAAAGCCTGTCCACCATCTACAAAGCACAAGTCAGGAGTATAATGGAATACTCTCCACGTGCCTGAATGGGTGCAGCTCCAACAACACTCAAGAAGCTCGACACCATTCAGGACAAAGCAGCCCATTTGATTGGCACCCCACCCACAAACATTCACTCCCTCCACCACTGACGCACAGTAGCAGCAGTGTGTACCATCTACAAGATGCACTGCAACAACGCACCAAGGCTCCTTAGACAGCATCTTCCAAACCCGTGACCTCTACCAACTAGAAGGACAATGGCAGCAAATGCATGGGAACACCACCACCTGCAAGTTCCCCTCCTAGTCATACCATCATGACTTGGAACTATATCGCCGTTCCTTCCCTGTCACTGGGTCAAAATCCTGGAACTCCCTTCCTAACAGCACTGTGGGTGTACCTACCTCACATGGACTGCAGCGGTTCAAGAAGGCAGCTCACCACCACCTTCTCAAGGGCAATTAGGGATGGGCAATAAATGCTGGCCTAGCCAGTGACACCCACATCCCATATTGAATTAAAAAAACTCCACTGTCCTTCTTTGAGATAGTGCCATGGGAACTTTTACATCCACCCAAGCCAGCAGATGGGGCCTCAGTTTAATGTCTCATCCAAAAAACAGCACCTCCAACAGTGCAGTACTCCCCTGGAGCATCAGCATTGATGGTTGTGCTCAAGCCCTGGAGTGGGACTTAAACCCAGAGCCGCCTCACTCAGTGGCAAGCATGCTACCCACTGAGCCAGAGCTGAAGGTACTCTCACCACTGAAATGTAAACCCAAGCAGCAAAGATTCAAAACAACGTAGCAATTGCCATATTCTACTGACACAATCCCTTACCACTGAATCAAAACTCATTGATATTTTCTTCTACTCTCTCCTCTCTTTCCTCTCCCCTGTTTCTCCCACCGTCTCTCCTGCTGACCCTATCCCCAGTTCCCTTTCTTTTCCTCTCCTCTCTTCTTCTCTATCCTCCCTCTCATCCCAGCCCTAGTTTTCCTGCCCCTCCCCAACCTCTCTGTCGCCATCATCCCATCTGCCTCTTTTCCTCTCCCCAATCTCGGTTAAATTATCTCCCTGCCCTCTAACCCAGCCTGACCTGAAAAGTGCCCTTGTTCTTGACTGTACATACAAAACAATGAGAAATACACTAGTCTATTAAAAAAAATCACTTTTCTACTTGGTTCCATCGAGAAGCCTATTTCTTCCCACTTCTCCTTGAGTCAAAGGCCATTTGGCTATATCCAATTTGCCAGTAGAAACTACTGGACTCTCTATTTCGCCATAGGACTTAAGGTATTTCTGTTTGGGACCCAAATGCAATGAGCAATTAGGATCTCGTATATTACTAAACTAGGAAATCACACTGTGGATCCTTTTGGTCTGTTACTTGCAGCCTTTGCTGTGCCATCTGCGAAACAAAATTTCCAATTTTCCATGGTAACTTGCTTTGACCCCTTAAAACCTACCTCCTTGATCAAGCTGTTGGTCCCCTGCCCTATCATTTCTTTGTGTGGCTCGGGACGTCTCGCTATGTTAATGGCACTATATAAATGCAAGCTGTTGTTGTTGCTGTTATTGTGAGTAATTGAAGCACTTAACCCATCTCCCAATTTCCCTTCTTTCACCTTTGGAAACTTACAGCATTTAGTCTCCCATTGTCCCCCACCTCCCTAATGAAGTAGCTGAGTTCAGAAATGACCTATTTTATTCATTGGAAAAGTTTTCTAGAGTCAATCATACTATCTGCAAATGGTATGGTATCTGGTTCCATTCTTATCTATCTAATCGTAGCCAAAGAATCATCTGCAATGGCTTCCCTTCCCACTCCCACCCCATTACCTCCGGTGTCCCCAAAGGATCTAACCTTGGCCCCCTCCTGTTTCTCATCTACATGCTGACCGTTGGTAACATCACCCTAAACATTAAGGATAGGGGAGAAGTGATGTGGATTCCACTTTTCACCTCTCAGCTGACCGCAGATAGTGTTTTACAACTAGTGTTTTAGTCCCTGAGTGTTTTAAGGGTCAAATAAATAGACAGGCTTTTTTGCAGGGTAAAAAAAGTTTATTTTTACACAATACACGAAATTGTTTGCAACCTCTCCCACTCACGCATTCACACACACACACACACACACACGAAAAGATAGGCATTAGGGTGGTAGCATGCAGTTAGAGTCCAACTGTGGTAAAAGAGTTTATTGTTTTAAGAAAGCCATTAGAAGCTTTTTGGAAGCAAATTTTTCATTGGTGCAGGCCTAAATGTTCATTGTCTTGAAAAGGATGAAGTTTTGCAGGTGCCTTGTGGTTAAGCACAAATGCTGTGGAGCACTAATGTTATGGAGGATGAGTTTCTGTAGTGTGTTAAGGATGGTTTTCTAGAGCAGTATGTTGAGGAACCGATTAGAGAACGGGCTATTTTAGATCTAATGTTAAGTAATTAATAATCTTGTTGTAAAAGAACCTTTAGGGATGAGTGACCATAATATGGTAGAATTTTACATTATGTTTGAAAGTGAGGTAATTCAATCTAAAGCCAGGGTGTTAAATTTGAACAAAGGAAATTATGAAGGTATGAAGAGAAAATTGGCTGAGGTGGACTGGGAAAATACATTAAAAGATATGACAGTACATAGGCAATGGATAGAAAAATTACATAGTTTACAGCAACTATACATTTCTTCAAGGGACAAAAACCCCAACAGTAAAGACAGTCAACCATGGATAACAAAGGAAGTTAAGGATTGTATAAGATTAAAAGAAAAGGCCTATAAAGTTGCCAGAAATAGTAGTAAACCCGAGGATTGGGAGGATTTTAGAATGCAGCAAAGGAGGATGAAGAAACTGATAAAGAAAGGGAAAATAGAATACGAATGTAAGCTCACACAAAATATAAAAACGGACTGTTAAAGCTTCTATAGGTATGTAAAAAGGAAACATTTGGCTAAGACAAATAGCCCATTAAAGGCAAAGTCAGGAGAATTTATAATGGGGAATAGAGAAATGGCAGAGAAGCTAAATGATTACTTTGCGTCTGTCTTCACTGAGGAAGATACAAGAAATCTCCCAGAATCAGAGATCCAAGAGATTAGGGGGGAATGAGGAATTGAAGAAAATTAGTATTAGTAAGAAGGTTGTATTGGAGAAATTAATGGGGCTGAAGGTTGATAAGTCCCCAGGACCTGATATTCTACATCCTAGAGTGTTGAAAGAGGTAGCTATGGAGATAGTGGATGCATTGATGATCATCTTCCAAAATTCTACAGATTCTGCTGCGGTATCTGCAGATTGGAAGTTCGCAAATGTCACACCACTATTTAAGAAGAGAGGGAGAGAGAAAACAGGGAATTACAGCCTGTTAGCCTTACATCAGTCATTGGGAAAATACTAGAAACTATTCTAAAGGATGTGATAAATGAACACTTAGATAATAATGATCTGATTGGGCATAGTCAACATGGATTTATGAATGGAAAATCATGTTTGACGAACCTGCTGGAATTTTTTGTGGATGTTGTTAACAGAATTGATAAAGGGGAGTCAGTAGACATGGTATACTTGGATTTTCAGAAGGCTTTTGATAAAATCCCCCACAGGAGGTTGGTTCACAAAATTAAAGCACATGGGATAGGAGGTAATATACTGGCATGGATTAAGGATTGTTTAACAGGCAGAAAGCAAAGTGTAGGAATAAACGGGTCATTCTCACATTGGCAGGCTTAGACTAGTGGGGTACCGCAGGGATCAGTGCTTGGGCCCCAGCTGCTCACAATATATATCAATGATTTGGATGTGGGGACCAAATGTAGTATTTCCTAGTTTGCGGATGACACAAAACAAGGTGGGAAATGTCCTGGAGTGTAATATGTGTTGTGAGGACGATGCAAAGGGGCTTCAAGGGGATTCGGACAGACTTAGTGAGTGGGCAAGAATGTGGCAGATAGAATATAATGTGGAAAAATGTGAGGCTATCCACTTTGATAGGAGAAATAGATGTGTAGAGTATTTCTTAAATGCTAAGAGATTACAAAGGGTGTCCTTGTCAATAAGTCACTGAAAGCTAACATGCAGGTGCAGCGAGCAATTAAGAAGGCTAATGGTATGTTAGCCTTTATCGCAAGAGGATTTGAGTAGTGAAGTCTTGCTTCAATGGTGTAGAACCTTGGTTAGACTGCACCTGGAATACTGTGTGCGGTTTTGGTCCCCTTACCTTAGGAAGGATATTATTGCCATAGAGAGAGTGCAAAGGAGGTTCACAGACCTGTTCCCAGGATGGCAGGACTGTCCTATGAAGAGAGATTGGGGAAACTGGGCCTGTATTCTCCAGAGTTTCGAAGAATGAGAGGTGATCTCGCTGAAACTACAAAATACCTAAAGGGTAGATGCAGCTAAGATGTTTCCCCTGTTTGGGGAGTCTAGAACCAGGAGAGATAATTTCAAAATAAGGGGGAAGTCACTTAGGACCGAGATGAGGAGAAATTCCTTTACTCAGAGGGTTGTGAATCTTTGGAATTTTGTACCCCAGAGTGCTGTGGAAGCTCAGTCATTGAGTATGTTTAAAGCAGAGATTGGCAGATTTCTAAATACCAATGATATAAGGGAATATGAGGTTGGGTGGGGAAAAAGGCATTGAAGTGGATGATCAGCCATTGAATGGCGGGGCAGGCTCGATGGGCTGAATGGCCTACTCCTGCTCCTATGTTCCTAAGCCTCTATCCAAAGTCGATGGGGAAATTCCTGGTTCGCTTTCACAGATGGGGAGTCCCAAAGTCACCTTGCAATTTCTCTGCTGCTGTAATTAGAAGATGTAGTCAGCAGGGCACCTGCTTAGCTGAAACAGTCTCACAGCTGTTCCGCTGAAAAGACCTCTGTCTGTTCTGCTGTTCTCCCCACCCCCTCTCTCCAGAGAGATACCTTTAAGGGCGGCACAGTGGCGCAGTGGTTAGCACCGCAGCCTCACAGCTCCAGCGACCCGGGTTCGATTCCTGGTACTGCCTGTGTGGAGTTTGCAAGTTCTCCCTGTGTCTGCGTGGGTTTTCTCCGGGTGCTCCAGTTTCCTCCCACAAGCCAAAAGACTTGCAAGTTGATAGGTAAATTAGTATAGGTAGGTGGTAGGGAAATATAGGGACAGGTGGGGATGTTTGGTAGGAATATGGGATTAGTGTAGGATTAGTATAAATGGGTGGTTGATGTTCGGCACAGACTCGGTGGGCCGAAGGGCCTGTTTCAGTGCTGTATCTCTAATCTAATCTAATCTAATCTAAAATAGAAACGTATCAGGTTTGGGGTGTAGGTCAGGTGACTAAGGGCGCTCTCTAAAAGTCTGCAAAGGAAACCCGGCCGAACCCGACCTGAACCCGACACCTGTCGTCGAGTCCTGTTGGGCTTGGGTCGGATAGGAGCCCGAATGCTGGACCCGACACCTGTTGTCGGGTCCTGTTGGGCTTGGGTCGGATAGAAGGCATATACATCAGTACATGGGTAAAGGCCTGCTACCCAACCCAACCTCGACAGGACCCAACGACATGTGTCGGGTTCAGGTCGGGTCACACTTCCGGGTCCGGCATTCGGGCTCAGTCTGGTTTCCTTTGCAGACCTGTACCTCACATATAAGGTTATCCAACAGGGCATTGCAGTGCTTTAGCGCTCTCCCCTGGTGTGATTCATACAATGTTCCAGGATTTGGGAACTATTGTTCCATGATGGCGTCTAAATGTAGTCCATTCTGATGAATAGGTGCTACTTCACGCCTATTATTTTAGTCTTGGCTGTGCAGTCAGTCTGTCTACAACAGTCTTTGTTAGCTCTGTTCCTGAAGATAGGAATTGTTCGCATGGAATGGGCTGTTTTGCATTTCAATGTGTTTTCCCCAAACTAATTCATTTGTGGATAATGGGTTTCATCTTCAACAGACAGACACATTTAGTGACAGTACAGGAGGGGTCACCTGACCACTACTCTATTTTGTCTGTGGCATAAATGTGTCCATTTGTAGTTCAGTTCAACAGTGGACTTTAATTTCATAATTCCTCCAGTTCATTTCAAATTTCATCACGGTTCCGTTCATAAGTGTGACATAAAACCCAGTGTAAGTTTTCACATGTATGCTGATGATGCCCAGCTCTAGCTCACCACCATCTCCACTCCTTCACTGTCTCTAAATTATCAGACTACTTGGCCAACATCCAGCATTGGGTGAGCAGAAATTTCCTCCAATTAAATATCGGGTAGATTGAAACCATTATGTTTGGTCCTGCTCACAAACTCCATTCGCTAGCTACCAAGTCCAACCCTCTCCCTGGCAAGTGTCTGAGGCTAAACCAGTGTGCTCGCAAACTTGGTGTCATATTTGACCCTGAGTTGAGATTCCAACCACATATCCGCACAAATACTGCCTATTTCTACCTCAGCAACATTGCCCAACTGCACCCCTGCCTCAGCTGAAACCCTCATCCATGCTTTGACTATTCCAATGCACTGCTGACCGGCCTCTCATATTAGAGTCATAGAGAGATACAGCACTGAAACAGGCCCTTCGGCCCACCGAGTCTGTGCCGACCATCAACCACCCATTTATACTAATCCTATATTCCCTACCACATCCCCACCTTCCCTCAATTCTCCTACCACCTACCTACACTAGGGGCAATTTACAATGGCCAATTTACAAGTTTTTGGCTGTGGGAGGAAACCAGAGCACCCAGCAGACACCCACGCGGTCACAGGGAGACTCCACACAGGCAGTACCCAGAACTGAATCTGGGTCACTGGAGCTGTGAGGCTGCAGTGCTAACCACTGCACCACTCCACATTCTACCCTCTATAAACTTATGATCATCCAAAACTCTGCTGCCCATGTCCTTAGTTGCACTGAGCCCCATCAGACATTATCCCTGTGCTTGCTGACCTACATTAGCTCCTGGTTTTGCAATGCCTCGATTTTAAAATTCACATCCTTGTTTTCAAATCCCTCCATAGCCTTGCCACTCCTGATCTTGTAACCAGCCCCATAACCCTCCAAGATATCTGCACTCCTCGAATTCTGGCTACTTGTGCATCCCTGATTTTAATCATTCCACCATTGGTGGCTGTGCCTTCAGCTGCTTAGCACTAACTCTGGCATTCCCTCCCTAAACCTCTCCGCCTCGCTACTATGTCAAATTTTGCTTTATAATGCTCTTGTGAAGTGTCTTGGGCATTTTATTATGTTAAAGACACAATATAAATATAAGTTTTGTTGTAAATGACTTAGATTTCTTTTAAGAATTAAAATTAGGAGTTTCCATGATAAGTTGTTGTATGAATTACGTTTTTTAACAAAGCAAAGAATAAAATCCAGAAAATAAAATATCTGGTATTTGATACTGTTTTTTAAAAATTATTTTGAAAATATTGTCACTTGTTCCAAAGATGACAAATGTCTCTCTGGTTTAGGTTACCAGAAGCAATGGTTAAAAACATCATGTGGCAAATGCTTCAAGCTGTTAATTTTTGTCACAAACACAATGTAAGTCACTGTTTTACTGATATCATTCTCACATAATAAAATGGTTGCCTTTCTGCAGTAGATTGGATTTGATGATGTAAATCTTAGAAAGGGATCTGTTGCTTTTTTTCAAAAATATTAAAATATTCAACTTAGAAGTTACCGAAACAAATGCTCTGTGTGGCACGTTGAGCACTAATAGTCAACTTATTTTATATATTGTAATTGTGCCTGGTTTTAAAATAACAGAAATATTCAAGAGGGATATATTCAAGGCAATAAATCTGATAAACTTTGTATTGAATTAAAATATCAAGTGGACAAAACTAATCAGATTTTTCTTTTTAATTTGATTCTCCTCTTCCAGTGTATTCACAGAGATGTCAAGCCAGAAAACATTCTAATTACTAAACAAGGAGTCATCAAGCTGTGTGACTTTGGATTTGCCAGGATACTAAGTATGCCATTTTTTACTTTGAATGTCATAGATTAATAAGACATTTTTATATTGACATTTACACTGTGATACTTACCTGGCAGGGGAGAGACACTGATGGTCCTCTCAGGGTGAGTGTGAGTTGCAGCTCTTTGGGTTTTGGTTTATTTTTCAGGTGGGGGTGGGGGGAGATGGAATTCAGTGCCGGCTTCAGCTGTTCACCCTGCTGATATTGGAGCTGTTCCGTGATTGTGGTTTTCATGTTGGTTCAGGCCTTGATGCTTGTCCGGGGAAGACTTCAAGCAAATGGCTACAACCAACACCAGAGCTCCAAGCCAAGGGCTGCATAACACCATTAGGTTTGGTAGTGAAAAACAGTGAAGGAGGTGCTTCCATGGACCAGACATTCCTCATTAAACGAGTCCTTTTCGAATGCTGTGGATTTGAAGCTGCGGACATCTTTTGCCTGCAGGACTTACCCAGTGGCAGCTGCTTCAACGTGACATTTAAGAACGTGGCAGGATGCATGAAATTTCTGAAGGTATTTAAGGACAGAGGAAACCAGGCTCCACTGTTGATCCTCACAGCGGAAGGCCTATTTACGCTGCTATCGCAATGGAACCAGCTGGTGACCATCCATCTACAACCCCAATATTCCTGATGTGGATGTGCTCATTTCCTTGCCAGGTATGTCAAGGTGGCTGGGAGCATGGACCTATTCAGGATTTGGACCAGCAAGTGGCAGGTCAAGATGACCTTGAAGGTGGATGCCAACGAAGCCATCGTCCATCCTCCCTCAGGCTTCGCTATTGGGAGAAGTTGGGTCTCATTGGTCTATGTGGGGCAGCCCAGTGTTTGTTGCATCTGTGACAAATCTGATCACGTGGGGGCCAACCGCAAGTGGGAAAGCCACCAAACAAGTGACTGCAAGCAGAGTAAGTGTTACAACTCGTCTAGTGGGGCAGGCCACCTCTACAGGACCTGCCCAAAATGCTGCTTCAGTTATGCACAGGCGGTGAGAATCAAGGAGGGACATGAGAAGGGAACAGCAAACGTGGTTGATCTGCCGCGAAGGAGACCAGAACTGTCCCCCCACCAAGTCCCTCAGCAGGGAACATCAGATAGGGAGAAGAAGGAAGAAGGTGCAAGCTGCCAAACACCAACCCTGTGCCCTGAGCCCCCTCCTCATCAGACAGAATCAATGGAAGAGGAACCAGCAGAGGGACAACCAGTTGAGTGCTGGGAGCAGCAGCATCCTTAGAGTCATAGAGTCATACAGCACAGAAACAGGCCCTTTGGCCCATCGTGTCCATGCTGGCCATCAAGCACCTAACTATTCTAATCCCATTTTCCAGCACTTGGCCCGTAGCCTTATATGCGATGGCATTTCAAGTGCTTATCTAAATACTTCTTAAATGTTGTGAGGGTTCGTGCCTCTACCACCTCTTCAGGCAGTGCATTCCAGATTCCAGCCACCCTCTGGGTGAAAAAGTTTTTCCTTAAGTCCCCTCTAAACCTCCTGCCCCTTACCTTAAATCTATGCCCCCTAGTTATTGACCCCTCCACCACGGGAAAAAGTTTCTTCCTATCTAACCTATCAATGCCCCTCATAATCTTGTATACCTCAATCATGTCCCCCCTCAGCCTTCTCTGTTCTAAGGAAAACAACCACAGCCTTTTCAGTCTCTCTTCATAGCTGAAATGCTCCAGCCCAGGCAGCATCCTGGTGAATCTCCTCTGCACCCTCTCCAGTGCAATCACATTCTTCCTATAGTGTGGTGCCCAGAACTGTACACGATACTCCAGCTGTGGCCTAACTCGCATTTTATCCAGCTCCATCATAACCTCCTTTCCTTGATGAGAAACAGAGAGGATAGACAGCACCAATGAAGGATAGTCCAAACCTCACTGCTTACTAGACCCGTTCGATGTCATACCAGCAGATAAAACCTCCCTTGGATGACCAGAATGGTTTCATCAGCCCAACAACAGTGCAGGAACCTACCCAAGGGCTAGGACTAGCACAGACACCTGGAGTGGTAAGCAACACTTTTAATGGGTCTAAAGATTGCCTCCATTAACATGTGTAGCATTAAGTCCACTACGCAATGTGTTTCAACCTTGTACTACCTCACCAAAGTCAAGGCTGACCTGCTGTTTCTGCAGGAGTGTGGAATACCACACCTCAGCACCTACAGGCAATGGCAGTGATGGGTTACATAGGCCATCGATCTGGTCAGGGGAAATAATTCCCATTCCTCTTGCCCTCTACTCTGCTTCGTGGAGGCAACTTCATCATCTCCGAAGTTAAGGAGGCGGTGGATGGTCGCCTCCTCGTAACGGACGTAATGTTCAAGAATGCTTCGCTCTGGTTAATCAACATGTACGCCTTGGCTCAAAACAGCCAGCAGCTGACTGTCCTCCAGCAACTGTCACTACTGCTGGTGACGCCCAGACTGGTCATTTTAGGCGGTGACTTCAACTGCATCAACAGCAGTGCCTACAGTTAAATGGATTCCACATCAAGATTCCTGATGGAAACAATAAAAGATGCCAAGCTGTACAATGTCTTCAGCAACTCTGCAGACACAGCACTACGTAAATACACCTGGTCAAAGCCAGATGGGTCCGTCCATTCCAGGATTGTCTTCCTGTTTGTGTCCTGAATGGTCATGGTCAGATCCACAGACGTCAAGCTGGTATTTTTCTCTGACCACTGCCTCCTACTGGCCGACTGTCCAGGACTGCAGGATGACCAGAGAGTTGGCAGGCGGACATGGAAGTTGAACGTGAAACTGTTGATCCCAGAGAACACTGAGGAACTCATAAGGGAGTACAAAGGTTGGACAATTGTGAAAGCCCTCTTTGAGTCACTGACACACTGGTGGGAGGCGATCAAGGCGAACATCAAGAGGTTCTTCATCCTTAAAGGTGTTCAGAAGGCGAGAGAGAGACACAGAGGGAAATGTTGCGAGTCCAGAAAAGCATGCAGAATCAGCTTCTATTGAAGTCGATAGAAGTCAAGGTCAAGGAGGATCTCCAAGAGGTGAAGAGCCAGCAGGCCTTGCTGTTTGCCGTGGAGGGCTCCAAGATCATCTTCTGGTCCAGAGTCTACTCTGTGGAGCAGGATCAGACATGCTCGCATTTCTTCTTCCAAAAGGTACACACGGAGAGCTCTGTGATCAGCAGCCTGAAGGAAGAAGATGGCTTGGTAACGTTGTCACAGCCTGACATAATAAAGATCAGCAAATCCTTTTATGCCGGGTTGTACGACGTGAAGCCCACAGACAGCATGGCCTTCCAGTCCTTCCTGTCCTATATCATGGAGGTCTTATATGACAGAGCACAGAAGACTTTGGACAAACCACTAACTCTGGATGAGCTGATAAAGACCGTTAGGTCCTTCGAGATAAGTAAAACTCCCGGCAACGACGGCTTACCGGCCAAGTTGTATTCGGTTTGTGCGTCTGGATTGGCCCAGACCTGCTGGAATTGTACAAGAGTATGCTTCTGGCCAGCAGCATGAGAGAATCCATGAGGAAAGGCATCATCACCCTCATCTACAAGCAGGAGAGGAAGAGGGAGGCAATCAGAAATAGGCGGCCCAATTTACTGCTTAATGTGGACTACAAAATTCTATCCAAGGTGATTACCAATTGGGTCAAGTCTGTTTTGGAGTTAGTGATTCACCGTTATCAGACCTGCACTGTACCAGGCAGGAAGATATGATTGTCTATGTACGGGATAGGGGGGTGGACACCTGCCTCATCAGCTTAGACCAGGAGAAGGCCTTTGACAGAATATAGCACACCTACATGATGGATATGCTCTCCAAAATGGGGTTTGAGGAGGGAATCTGCAATTGGATCCAACTGCTCTACACAAACATCAGTAGTGCAGTTTCAATCAATGGGTGGAAATCGGAAAGTTCTCCGATCAACTCTGGAATCAGATGGGGTCGTCCTCTCTCACCAGCCTTGTTTGTTTGCTGTATCGAACCTTTTGCCGAGCCCATGAAGAAGGATGCGAGCATATGAGGGGTGACAATCCCAGCAGGTGGAGGCACTTAGGTCAAAGCCTCCCTGTACATGGATGACACTGCCATTTTCTGCTCGGACCCATTGTCAGCTCGCGGACTGAGGAGCATCTGCGACCAGTTCAAACTGTCCTCGGGAGCCAAAGTAAATTGCGGCAAGAGCAAGGCCATGTTCCTTGGGAACTGGGCCGACCGATCCTTTGTTCCCTTCACCATCAGGTCAGACTGCCTGAAGGTGCTGAGTATATGGTTTGGAGGGGCCGGGGCATGCGCAAAAAAAACTGGAAAGAGCGAGTAACCATGGTGAAACAGGAACTGGGCATGTGGGATTGCTGCTCCCTCTCCATTGCGGGTAAGAACCTGGTCATCAGCTGCAAGGTGCTCTTGGTGTTGCTCTACATGGCACAGGTCTGGCCTATAGCCCCGCTCCTGCGCAGTAGCGGTCACCTGAGCCATCTTTATCTGGAGATCAAAAATGGTCCATGTCTGCTGGGACTTGATGTTCAAACCTCTAGATAAAGGGGGATAAAAACTTACCAAATGTCATCCTCATTCTGATGGCCACCTTCGTCTGTGACTGCATCAAGCTGTGCGTAGATCCTTGGTATGCAAACACCAAGTGTTACTACGTGCTGAGGTTTTATCTGTTCCCATTGTTACGAAGGATGGGTCTGGCCACGTTACCACGGAACGATCCAGTCAGTTGGACCAAACCATACCACCTGTCCCTCGTGGAAAGGTTTGTACAGAAATACACCTTTGACCACAAGTCCATCAGGCAGAGGTCTGCACGTAACGCCCTTGAGGCCCTGTGGGAAAAGGAGATGGTGTATCCTGTTGGATGGTTCCCGAGCAGACTGTCAAATTAATTTGGCAGAATGCCTCATCGCCAGAACTTTCAGACAAGCACCAAGAGGTAGCTTGGCTGGTGGTGAGAAGATCCTACCTGGACACCCAGAGTCTTACCGCCTCCGCACGATGCCTTCGAGGCAACTGTGGTGGGAAAGCGACCATCGCCCACCTCCTTCCAGAATATGCCTTTGCAAAGCAGGCCCAGAAGGAAATGCAGTGGTTTTGTTGAGGTTCATCCCGAGCAGCTCCGTAATGCAGTGCTCTAGCTGTTCCCAGAGATGCACACCGAGATAAAGTTCAGCTGCTGCTGGAGGACCATCAACTCGTTGAAAGATGCACTTTGGTCTGCCCGAAACCTGCTGGTCTTCCAGTGCAAAGAGCTGTATTCCAGACTGACACATTCCAAGGTCCAGGACTACGTGTTGAGGGACACACTAAAGCTTGGGGCAGCTGCCACAAAGGCTCAATGGGGAAGGCCATTGTGTAAGGCACTCCTGCCATAGTGAACCAAAGGGCTGTAAACCGTGTAAAACCCCTCTACTTGTATGCATCAGAGAATGTTTGATGTGTAATGTAAATGTACATTGTAAATATAACCCCTGTAATGGTAAGTGTAGTGAGGCACCTCATGTACTGTATTGGAGGAAACTGATCCATATTGCACTTCATGTAATGTTAAATATGAATTGTTATGTAATGCATTTTTACAAATTTTATGAATAAAATATTTTTTGAAAAAAGAGATTATTATATTGACACAGTATGGTATATATAAAAAGCCCAATTTTGAAGGTTTACTCCTTTCCCTAATTTCCGCCCCTAATTTTCTGTCCCTTATCATCTCTTCTCACCTGAAGCTGTATGTTGTTCTCGGATAAGGCTCCACCTTGTCCATTTTCATGTGGGACTGAAAGGTGAGTGTCAGCATTGCAGCCCAGTTCAAGCATGTCCCTACTCAGTATCTAGACGTGCGCACTCTAGCAAATGCCATTGGAAAGCAACCAGATAAAATCTTGCTGATTTGTAGGAGACTACATGCATCCAGTTCATGAACAGCACTGGCAAGTGCCTAGGAGCAGGTCATCCACCTGCATTTTCAGTTGCCCAGAAAGCTAAAAAGGGAAAACAAGAAGTTGGGGAAAAATTAGAGGGTAGCATAACCTTTTAAAAAAACTACCTAAGCATTGGATCCTAAAGTAAAAATATAACGACAAGATCCCTAGAACAAAGAAATTCTACTGATATTTTTGTGAACTGACCAACTATTTACTTGATTAAGAATAACCTTTGAATTGTAATAGTTTGGCTTTGTAGTCAAATGATTTAAAAAATATGTTCATATATAAATTTTTACAAAAAATTGTAAACTCCTAGCCTTTATGAGCATCCCAGAGGCAGAAAGTAAATTTTCAGACCACACATGGAATGATCCATGGTCTGAAGAGATCTTATTTAGTGTGAAATTATATGAATTTTATTTTTCACCAACAGCAGGTCCAGGAGATGATTACACAGACTACGTAGCAACCCGGTGGTACCGAGCACCTGAGCTGCTTGTGGGAGATACACGGTATGGGGTTGCAGTGGATATCTGGGCTGTAGGTACTGTCTTTGCAGAGCTGGTGTCTGGACAGGCCTTATGGCCTGGGAAATCAGATGTGGACCAAATCTACTTGATAATAAGGACTCTAGGTAAACTAATTTATTGTCTTGTAATCATTTACTTTCTGTTCACATGACTGTGGTGTATATGTAATGTTTATTGCATAATTTAGACCTTTTTCTTTTAGGTAAACTTATCCCAAGACATGAGCATGTATTCAGGAATAACCAAATTTTTCTGGGTGTTAGTATACCTGAGCCAGACCCTGAAGATATGGTGAGTTGTGCAGCACAGAAGATAATGTAACAACTGTTACATCTTTTTGACAATGCACCTGAACTTGTGAATCACAGTATATCAATACAAATATTATCATTTTAAAGGATAAGGAAGTACTTTAACTATAAAGTATTGACCATGGTGTGGTGAAAATGTTGCCCAGTAAAGGGTATGCGTGGTACTAA
Organism: Heterodontus francisci; assembly: GCF_036365525.1. NCBI lineage: Eukaryota > Metazoa > Chordata > Chondrichthyes > Heterodontiformes > Heterodontidae > Heterodontus > Heterodontus francisci. Next base: position 26,182,453 of record NC_090383.1, read on the forward strand.
CCTCTCCCCCTAGTCTTCCCCCCATCATGAGATCTGCTTCTCTCTCTCTCTCAAACAAATACAAAAAACATAGGAAACACTCAACAGGTTAGGCAGCATATTTCTCTCTCTCTCTCACTGGGTCTTGCTTCTCACTGAAATGGAATGTCTCCATGCTGAGTGATGTCTCCAGTGGGGTGGGGGGGAGGGTTAGTGGAACAGAGAGGCAGGAGCTGGAAAAAGCCAGTTAAGGTATGAATATTTCCTGCAGTTATTTCAAAGTTGTCAGTTTTATATTCGTGTCCAGATGGTAGTAATTCATTTCAGAGATTAAGGTCCATGGGCACAGTGTTACCTATATTCAAGTGACTATCCTTCCCAAGCCAGCTTAGATAGTCAATGTCAGCAGGTTATTTGATCCTGAGCAGCATTTTGTTTTCCAAAAATAAACTTTATTCATAAATTTTGTAAAAGTACATTACATAGCCATTCAAATTTGACATTACCTAAAGTGTAATACAGATCAGTTTCTTTCAATACAGTACAAGGTGTCTCACTGCACTTGTTATTACAGATTATATTTACAGTGTGTACAGTTACATGTCAAACATTGTCTAATGCATACAGCCCGAGGGATTTTACATGGTTTCCAGCCCCTCGGTATACTATGGTGGGAGGGGCTTACACAGTGGCCTTTCCCCATTGCGGCGGCTGCCCTAGGCTTTAGTGCGTCCCTCAGCACATAGTCCTGCACCTTAGAATATGCCAGTCTGCAACACTCGGTCATGGACAGCTCTTTGCACTGGTAGGCCAGCACGTTTCAGGCAGACCAAAGAGCATCTTTCACTGAGTTGACATCTTCCAGCAGCAGTTGATGTTAATCTCGGTGTGCGTCCCTGGGAGCAGCCCATAGAGCACAGAGTCCTGTGTTAGAGTTACTTGGGATGACCCCTTGACAAAAAACACTGCATCTCTTTCCAGACCTGCTTTGTGAAGGGACAAGGAGGTGGGAAACAGTCTCTTCCCGACACAACCGCCGTGAAGATAGCATGCAGAGTCAGTGAGACTCCGGACATGCAGGAAGGCTCCGACGGTGAGGACTCTTCTCACCACCAGCCAAGCTACATCTTGGTGCTTGTTTGAAAGCTCTGGCGATGAGGCATTCTGTCAAGTGGCTTTGACAGTCTGCTCAGGGAACCATCAGGCAGGATCCACCATCTCCTTTTTCCGCAAGGCTTCGAGGACGTTACGTGCGTACCACTGCCTGGTGGACCTCTGGTCAAAGGTGCTTTTCTGTATAACTTATACGTGAGGGTCCGGTGGTACGGTATTGTCCAACTGAATGGGGCATTCCGTGGCAATTTTACCATACACATCCTTTGCAACCCCAGGGACAGATAGAACCTCAGCACATAGTGACACTTGGTGTTTGCGTACCGGGGGTCTGTGCACAGCTGATGCAGCCGCATATAAAGGTGGTCATCAGGATGACGGTGATGTTGGGTACATTTTTCCCATTTTAGAAGTTTTGTACATTGTGACCCCGCAGACATGGTCCATTTTCGATCTCCAGATAAAGCAGAAGATGGCTCAGGTGACCGCCACAGCGCAGAAGCAGGGTATAGGCTAGACCTGCACCATGTAGAGCAACACCGAGAGTGCCTCGCACCTAATGACCATGTACCTGCATTGGAGAAGGAGTATCACTCCCACATGCCTGGTTTCTGGTTCACCATGGCAATACACTCTTTCCAGTTCTTGGCGCATGCCCTGGCCCTTCCACAGAATCACAGAATTGTTATAGCGCAGAAGGAAGCCATTTGGCCCATCGTGTCCGCACAGGCTCTCTGAAAGAACAATTCTCTCAGTCCCATTCCCCTGTTTTCTCTCCATAACCCTGCAAATTCTTCCTTTTCATGTAACTGTCTAATTCCCTTTTGAATGCTTCAGTTGAACCTGCCTCCAGAACTTTCACAGGCAGTGCATTCCAGACCTTAACCACTTGCTGCGTGAAAAAGCTTTTCCTCATGTCACTTTTGCTTCTCTTACCAAATACTTTAAATCTGTGCCCTCTCGTTCTCGATCCTTTCATGAGTGGGAAAAGTTTCTCTCTATCTACTCTGTCCAGACCCCTCATGATTTTGAATACCTCTATCAAATCACCTCTCAGCTTCTCGTCTCCAAGGAAAACAGTTCTAACTTCTCCAATCTATCTTCATAACTGAAGTTCCTCATCCCTGGAACCATTCTCGTGAATCTCTTCTGTACTCTCTCCAATGCCATCATGTTTTTCCTCAAGTGCAGCGGCCAGAATTGCACACAATACTCCAGTTGAGGCCGAACTAGTGTCTTATACATGTTCAACATAGCTTCCTTGCTCTTGTACCCTATGCCTTTATTTATAAAACCCAGGATACTGTATGCTTTATTAACTGCTCTCTCAACTTGTCCTGCCACCTTCAATGACTTATGCAAATATACACCTAGGTCCCTCTGCTCCTGCACCCCCTTTAGAATTGTACCCTTTATTCTATATTTTCTCTCCATGTTCTTGCTGTCAAAATGAATCACCTCACATTTCTCTGTATTGAACTTCATCTGCTACCTGTCTTCCCATTCCACCAACTTGTCTATGTCCTTTTGAAGTTGTACACTATCCTCCTCACAATTCACAATGCTTCCAAGTTTCATATCATCTGCAAACTTTGAAATTGTGCCCTGTACACCAAGGTCTAGGTCATTAATATATATCAGGAAAAGCAAGGGTCCCCAACACTGATCCCTGGGGAACTCCTACAAACCTTCCTCCAGCCTGTAAAACATCCATGAACCACTACTCTTTGTTTCCATCACTCAGCCATTTTCATATCCATGTTGCTACCATCCCTTTTATTTCATGAGCTACAAGTTTGCTCATAGGTCTGTTGTGTGGCACTGTATCAAATGCCTTTTGAAATCCATGTACACCACATCAACAGCATTGCCCTCATCAACCCTCTCTGTTACCTCCTCAAAAGACTCCAGCAAGTTAGTTAAACATGATTTTCCCTTAAGAAATCCATGCTGGCTTTCTTTAATTAACTTGCATTTGTCCATGTGACTATTGATTTTGTGCTGAATTATTTTTTCTAGAAGTTTTCCCACCACTGAAGTTAAACTGACTGGCTTGTAGTTGCTGGGCTTATCTTTACACCCTTTTTTGAACAAGGGTGTAACGTTTGCAATTCTCCAGTCCTCTGGCACCACCCCTGAATTTAAGGAAGACCGAAAAATTATGGCCAGTGCCTCTGCAATTTCCACCCTCACTTCCCTCAGTATCCTTGGATGTCTCTCATCTGGCCCTGGCGTTTTATCCACTTTAAGTTCAGACAGCCGATCTAGTACTTCCTCTTTATCAATTTTAAACCCCTCTAGTGGCTGACTTACCTCCTCTTTCAACATTGCCTGGGTTGCATCTTCTTCCTGACCCTATCCCCAGTCTTATCCCCTTCCTTACTTTATCCCCAGCAGTAGTCTGACGTGACAGTTAAGGGGACAAAGGATTGGTTGGCCCGATTCCCAAAGAACATGGCCTCACTCTTGCCACAGTTTAATTTGGCTCACAAGGCCAGTTTGAACTGATCATAGATGCTCATTGGTCTGCACACAGACAGCAGATCAGAGCAGAAGACAGCGACGTCACCCACGTACAGGGAGGCTTTGATCTGAGTGCCTCCGCTGCCTGGTATTGTCACCCCCTTATGCCTGCATCCTACTGATGGACTCAGTCAAAAGGTTGCTACAGCACTCGAACAAGATGGGGGAGAGCACAGCCCTGCCTGACTCCAGATTTGAAAACTTTCCGATTCTTTCTTCTTCTTTCTTTCTTTTGGGCCTCCTTATCTCGAGAGACAATGGATACGCGCCTGGAGGTGGTCAGTGGTTTGTGAAGCAGCGCCTGGAGTGGCTATAAAGGCCAATTCATAACCCGTAACTGCTGCCTTCCGTGTTGTTTCAGTCGCTGTGAGGCAACTATGGAGTGACCTCTCCATGGCGCATGCCTGGGCAAATTTATGGAGGTTGAGAGTTGCCCAGTCGTCAAAACCCCCCTCTCGGCCTTTCTGGTGGGGTCCAAAGGAGTGCAGGACACGACGTTTGGCACCAGTATGGCTGCAGGAACTGCCGGAAACATGCCAAAGGTGACACATGACCGCCTACGGGGTTCCGCTCCGGATCCCACCATTGAAATTGTGCTACTGATGTTTGTGCAGAGCCGTTGGATCCAATTGCAGATTCCCTCCCCAAACTCCATTTTGGAGAGCAATTACATCATGTAGATGTGTGACATTCTATGTAAGGCCTTCTCCTGGTCCAAGCTGATGAGGCAGGTGTCTACCCTTCTGTCCTGCACTTAGGCAATTATATCCCTGAGTAGCACGAGGCTGTCAGAGATCTGCCTGCTGGGTACAGTGCAGATCTGGTCAGGATGAATCACCAACTCCAGAGCAGATTTGACCGGATTGGCAATGACTTTGGACAATATTTTATAGTCCATATTAAGCAGTGAAATTGGATGCCAATTTCTGATTGCCTTCCTCTCCCCATTCCACTTACAGATGAGGGTGGCGATGCCTTTCCTCATGGATTGTGACAGGCTGCCAGTCAGAAGCATACCCCCGTACACTTTCAGCAGGTCTGGGCTGTTCCAGTCCCACAGAATCGAATACAACTCGACTGGTAAGCCGTCGCTTCTAGGAGTTTTATTCGTCTTGAAAGACTTGACGGTCTTTGTCAGCTCATCCAAAGTTAGTGGTTTGTCCAGATTCTCCCGCGTACTGTCATCTAAGACCTCTGTTACGACCAGGTGAGAAAGGTGTCCGGGGGTCTCTTTCAGCCCTCACCTGGTCTTATTGTAACAGGGTTTTAATTTTTAAAAACACTGTGTTTTGAACTCCCTTTGGTGAATCCTTGTTCACCACTTTCCAATTATAAGGCTAGGCAAAGAAATGAGCATAAACAGGCTTTCTTAGGTTTAAAGAAGAAAAGTGAAATTTATTAAAACTTAAAACCTAGTTCTGTTAACACCTACGGATACATGCCACGCCCCATGTTAGCTTGCATATGCGATACGCACATGCAAATAGAGACAGAAAAGAGCAGAAGATAAAATAGAGAGGTTTGAGGGAATATGGGAAGAGTTTCTTGTTACAGTGTTTCGAGCTCACTGTTGTCCTTTTGTAGGTAGTTCATGCTTGTTGGTAATTCTTGCTTTTCATTGGGGCCCAGTATTCTTCTTAAACCTTGTTCACTGAAGAAGACTTTTCTCTCTTGGGGTTCATATGTCTTCAATGGTTTCCGAAGCTGGTGAGAGCGAGATGAGAGCAGGCAGGAGAGAGGTCTTTTCCAGTCCAGGAGCAAACAGCTTTCTGAGTTCAAATTCTCTGTGGCAAGTTCAAATTCAAAAAACTCCAACAGTTAGTTAGTCATGTGACTAAACTAGTCTGACCACGTCTGTTTATGTATTCGGCCATCTTAGCAGTTAACCTGGAATGCTAGCCTCGCCACCTTCAATGTCTGGTAATCAAAAGGCCATTGTGGATTAAATTGGAGCAGGGAGTGACCCCTTTGTCCTTTCCAAGCACTGTCTCTTACTATGCAAATGTCTTTCCAGTCAAGAGCTTGGTAACCCCTTGTAATAGGCCTTCTTTTCTTCCCAGCAACAATTTTAAAATTTAATGTCCATGTGGCAGAATATCTGTGCCCCATTCTTGGCAGGTGGGGGCCTGCATGACACCTCTGTGATAGAGGACAGTAAGGACTGGGAGGCCATGCTGTCAGTGGGATTCACATCATACAGCCCGGCCTGCAAGGATTTCCTGATCCTCTGTATGTCAGCTGCGACAATGTTTCCGAGCCATCTTGCTCCTTCAGGCTGCTGATTACAGAGCTCTCTCTGTGTAGTTTTAGGAAGTACTTACGTGAGCATGTCTGATCCTGCTCCACAGAGCGGACTCTGGACCGGAAAATGATATTGAAGGCCTCTGAGGCAAAGAGCGAGGCCTGCTGGTGAAAGGCCGAAGCCAATGCTTAAAACTCCCAAAAATAAAATGAAATCCAAAGACCCACCACTCACACTTGCGTTGGGAGATCCATCAAGGTCTCTCCCCTGCCAGGTAAGTACGATCCTGAGCAGTATCAAACCTTGAGTCGTCCCATTACAATCTAGGCTAAGATTAGCTAACTCAGCACCTATAAGGAAGTAAGCCTGGGATCCTCCTGTTCAATATGGTTTAATACCACACATGCAGTACATGAACCAGTTGACCCATTGGGATGCTAAATAGAAATTAGCTAGTGACTTCCCTTGTTTCATTTCTTTGCCCCTTTCTGTCCTGAAGACACTGGCACCACTAGCTGGGGTACAGTTTAATGGGCAGCTCTCTGGTACTTTGCACACATTTTTCCATGTGTAAAGAAAGCCAGTCTTGCATTTATATGCACTTTTGATGGCCTCAGGACATCGCAAAAGTGCTTTACAGCCAATTAAGTACTTTTGAAGTGTAGTCACTGTTGTAATGTATGGAACGTAGCAGCTAATTTGCATTCAGTAACCTCCCACAAACAACAATATGATAATGACTAGATAATCTGTTTTTATGATGTTGATTGAGGGATAAATATCGGTCAGTTCATCAGGGATAATTCCCCCGCATGCAAGCATGACCCCAAGATTCCGGTGGCCTGCCATTTTAGTTCTCCTTGCTTTCAGGCTGACATCTCTGTCCTCGGCCTATCACCGTGTTCCAGTGAAGCTCAATGCAAGCTCGAGGAACAACACCTCATCTTTCGATTTGGCACTTTACAGCCATCTGGACTCAACATAGAGTTCAACAATTTCAGACCGTAAACCCCGCTCCATTTTATTTCCTTTTCTATTCATGTTTTGGTCTTATTCTTGTTTTGCTTTTGGACGGCAGCTGTTCATTATTCTCCAATTCACACTTCCTTTGAACACATCTTTTGTCTCGTAACTTGTCCCATTATTACTCCCTTTGGCTCTACCCCACCAGCTCTTTTGTCATTTAATGTTTCCTGTCTTCCGCCCTATCACAGACCTCTTTTTTCTTTTTCCACTCTCCCCCATTTGACCTGTTTAAAACTTAGTACATTTCTAACTTTTCCCAGTTCTGATGAAGGGTCATTGACCTGAAACGATAACTCTATTTCTCTCTCCACAGAAGCTGCCAGAACTTATGTGTATTTCCAGCATTTTCTGTTTTTATTTCATAATTCCCCTGCTCTTCTTCAATATAGTGCCATGGGGTGTTTTATGTCCACCTTGGAGAACAGACAGACCTCAGCTTAAAATAATGTCTTATCTGAAAAACAGCACCTCTGACAGTGCAGCACTGGAGTGTCATCCTAGCTTCTTGTGCTGAAAGTCACTGGAATGGGGTTTGAACTTACTACCTTCTTACTTAGGCGTAAGAATGCTACTAACTTAGCACAACTGACACCCACCTATAAGCCTCACAGCGACTGTCTGCACATTGTTCGGTCATGGGATCCCTAAGAGCAAAGCCGAATCTGGAAACCATCCCAATTCCCAGTTTCCACCAAAGGTGATCAACAACAGAAATTAATTCCACCCCCCCACCCCCCCTCACCTCCTCTGTAGCCCAGGTTTAGAGGGGCCATTGTAGATTTCCAGCTGCAATCATCCAATTTTTAAAAAAAGGTGATCAAACCTGGGACCTTCTGGACTGCTTAACTAAACCAGCTGATACTTTACCCTTATGTGGTTACAAAAAGAAATGGAAAGTGGAGAAATTGAATTAAATTTAAATAGCATAATGAAAAGGGGAAGGTCATGCAACTTCAACTTGATTTGCTAACGTGCAATCAATTACTCATAGGTCATCGGAATGTGAGCTACACTCATTTAAATATCTTTAAAAAAAACAGAAAGTGCTAGAAATACTCAGCAGGTCTGGCAGAGAGAGAAACAGTTAACGGATTCAGGTCAGTGTCCTTTCGAGATTTCACAAACCTGAAATGTTAACTCTGTTTCTCTCTCCACAGATGCTGCCAGACCTGCTTAGTATTTCCAGCACTTTCTGTTTTTATTTCAGATTTCCAGTATCCACAGTGTTTTGCCTTTACCTTAAAATACTAAGGTTTTGGGCAGCCTGATGGCTTATTTGTTAAATAAGCTATCTGTATTGGGAGTGAGCTGTACAGACCTGGGAGGTTGCCATCACTAAGCTGTTACAATTGATTTCAATGTATGTGGAATTAAGTCAGCACCCTTGAGAAAGAAAGGGAAGAAAATTGGAATTTTTTTTGAGGTGTCATACTTGAGTGCTTTTATCCAGAATTTGACATGGAGTTTTCGGGAATTGCAACAGGCTTTTGTTGATTATTTTTTCTGTAATCATTAATAGATATTTTTCATAGTACTGATTATATAAATGTTAAAGAGCTTACTGAAAAAGTTGCTTTTCTTACTATTCAGTAACTCTTACATATTATGAAAACTTTCTATGTTTTTTAGGAATCCCTAGAAGATAAGTTTCCAAACATAAACCCTCATGCTCTGGCTTTCATGAAGGTGAGAAATATCTCCTGCCTTCAATAGGATGTGTAGTGCCTGTCTGTAATTTGCTTCTTTTAAAGGCATTCATTTTTTTCAAAATTGTTTAGTCTGGTAGCAAATAACTCTGAGTCCATTTTAATTCAGAGTTGTTTGAAAATGGATCCAGAGGACAGATGCAGCTGTGAAGACTTGTTCGAAAACCCATACTTTGATTTATATCGAGATGAAAATGAAAAATCCAGGCAGTGGCTTGATGGCCGGAATCGAAAAAGACAGCAGGTACAGATTGAGCTAGTTTTTCCCAGTTTAATGTATTAACCAGATATTGAATGTGATTGCAAAAAAAAATGGTAAGTGGAGGAATAGAATTAAATAGCATAATGAAAAAGGGGAAGGTTATGCAAGGTCGTCTTCTTGATTTGCTAACGTGCAAT